>NC_092753.1:69690130-69995130 GCF_047496795.1 Chiloscyllium punctatum | reverse complement strand
CCAACCTCAAGCCACAAAGATGAAGTTGAATAATCCACGGCTACACCCATTTGAGTGAACAATAACACCTCAAACCTCAACAGAATCCAGGAGAAAGCGGTCCACAATTAGTATCTCTGCTGTTGTAATTAATATCCACCTACTCCATCCGTATTACAAGATATATTGTTTAAGGCTTCTTAATTCTGTCAGCAATACCTCCTACTGCTCGTAATAACATCAGCATCAAACTCACATGAACATGATCACGATCACCACCCCCCATCCCCCATCCCCCCAAAACGTCATACAGCAATATGACTTGGTCATACATCACACTCCTACATTACTTTCAAAGTGTAGTCACAGTTGTACTTCCTTGACTGCAAAGCACCACACTGTATTCATATAGCATTTTAATTTCTGAATTTTCCTGCTCTTGATCGCTGGTCAAAAACCCTGAAATTCAACAACTAACACTAGGAGCAGCACAAGAACCACTGTGGTATTGGAGGCCCAACAATATCTAATTAAAACAACTATAGAGAAGCAATAAATAAATTTTTACTAGTTCAACCATCACCCAAGAATATACTAAATAGAAGTTATTGAATAACTGTGCCAATATCAAGGCTGCTGAATCTTTTGTTTTTTTATAAACTGAAAAGATATCCAGGAACAATTGAAAACTTCAAAAATAGACAACTCTCTCAAAGACTCCATTAATTTTAGTGGTCCCACATACAAACTGTGCTCATACTAAATAGTCACATTTGTTTGGTTGGCAACAGAAACTGCCCAATCAGAGGTGTGCCATTAAAAGCACAATACTGTCTTATGCAGTTGGCTGCCTGGGATTAGACCTCAAAGTGTACGATTCAATTCTGGTGTAAACAGCAAACATGACTCATACTTGCTACCACTGAGACTTTTGATTAGAGACAAAATAAAAATCCCATTTCAGGTGGATTTACTGCTTAGGGAACAAAAACAACGGGCCATTCAGCTCACTATGTCTGTAGCGCCTCTTTGAAAAACCTACCCAATTAGTCCCATTACCTTGCTTTTTCCAATAGATAACTCATTTCTCTTTTGAAAGCTACAATTGAATCTGCTATCTCCATATTTTCAGGCAGTAAATTCCAGATAATAACCTGCTCAATCTTTTGACAAACATCTGTCTCATTACATCTGAGTAGAAACAGCTTTGCCTTTTTATAAAAGCTAACAATACCCTTTAGTTCAGTAATTCTCTACTATACCCTCTCAAGTCTTGGCCTCCTCTCTAGACAATGACAACATTCTTCAGATAACCAGTGATTTAGAATGTTTCAGTTTAATTTTTATTACTTTTGTTCTCAAATTATTCAATTCATAAAATTAGATCTAGCATGGAAACCAAAAGAACTGTGGATGCCATAAATCAAACAAAAAGTTGCTGGAAAAGCTCAGCAGGTCTGGCAGCATCTGTGAAGAGAAATCGGAGTTAACATTTCAGGTCCGGTGACCCTTCCTCAGAACACAGTTCAGACTCAAAGCATTAACTCGGATTTCTCTTCACAGATGCTGCCAGACCTGCTCAGCTTTTACAACAAGTTCTGTTTTAGGTCTAGGTTGGGTTTTTTTTAAAAAAGCATGTCAATTAGCTCTGACAAAGATTTGTACGTGTAAACTCCCTTATCTCTGCTCCTGCAACCCTTCAATACTGCATTTAATTTACATTACCTCTCTTCATTCTTCTTTCCAAATGCATCAACTTACATTTCTCTACACTAAGTAAGCAGACATGTAGTAACTTAAGTTTACTAATCTCCTCACTGTTTTGATTGATGCTATATACTTTGAGATACTGCTTTTCATAGTTAAATCAGACAATTAACATCTATCAAAGAGAGGCATGGTCTGAATAACAAACATTAGGGGGCACCTCTATATTACTTCCCTCTGTATGAAAACTATCCTTTCAACATTACTCTCTGCTTTCTGTCTCTTATCCACTGTTAATCATTTAATCTCAGGGTTTAATGTTTTAAAGATTCACCAAATTGGTAGCAACCCAAATTGACAATTTTACAAGAACAGGATCTTAAAAGATGACCATCATCTAAACTCCAGTTGTTCTGGTTACTCTCCTATTTCCCTTCTTTTCCATGAGATCTCTCTCTCTCTTGCTTCTTTGATTCTTTTCCCAATAAACAGATAACAAACCATTTCCCTCGTCTCCCACGTTAACTGATATTACGAATTGTTCTCTCTTTTGAGGAATAATTCACCCTTTCCTTTAAATTTGCTATCAGTTCCAGCTCCAAAATAAAAAATCCTTGAGCCCTCCTTCAAGCAACCTCCCCATCTACAGAGTCCATCAACATGACATGGCTTCCCAAATCCATGTCCACCTTCCCTCGGATCCCATATTTGATCGTCTTATCAGTTTTATGCCCTAGTCATAATATTTAAATAGCGCTCAAAAGACAAATTACATCACCTGTCTGTGGCAAACTTATCATTCACCATTGTGCGTGATCAGTCTGCAGCCATTGACATAACTGACCAAATAATAGTCTGGCCAGCTAGGTTAGACTACACTCTAATGGTTCCACTTTGATCTAATTGTAGCCTATAAATTGCCTGCAATAACTTCTCTTGTCCATTCTCAAATGTTACCCGCAGTATTGTTCAAGGATCAATCTTTGGAGAAGCACTAAAACATGACTGAAAACAATCTGGAGGTGCCTGAGTTGGACTGGCATGGACAAAGTTAAAAATCACATACGAGGTTATAGTCCAACAGGTTTATTAACGAACCTAAACCACCTTATCCCATTCTAAAAGATGAAAGACTTAATCTAAATTTGTTTAAAGAACTATAACCTGGTATTGAGAGATTTTTAACTGAAGTTGTTTAATACATCATTACAACTCCATGACACTATAACTCTGTTGCTATAAATTCTGTGTCATATGGTCATGTTGCACAACAACCTAATTAAGAGGCAGCACCTCGAAAGCTAGTGTTTCCAAATAAACCTGTTGGACTATAACCTGGTGTTTTAATTTTTAACAATGATTGAAAACATTAAATAGTGGAGACAACTTACTAAATATATAGTTAAGCAATTCAAACAACAGATCAGGTAAAGCTTTGTAGTTCTACAACACCCAATTGTGAAAAATAACAGACAATTACACAACCAACTAGAGGAGGTGGCTCCTACACAGCCTGAATTAGCGTGAAGCCCAGCGCATCTGTAGAAAACAACAAGACTAAAGCATCTGCAACCATTGTCAGCCAAAATGCTGAATGAATGATCCAACGCTGCCTCTTCTCAAGATCCATGGCATCACATGTAACAGTATTCAGTCAGTTCAGTATAATATCTGTAATTTTTTTTTAAAAAGGACTGTGTATTCTGGATACAAAGGCCATGACCTCAATAAACTCAATCATCTGCATTGTCCTCCTAAATTTGCAGCAGGAATTTCTGGACACAGTGGCCTTAACAGTCACAGACACACCCATTAAACTACTACCAATCACTCCAGATGATGTGCATAGTTATGTTCAACTCAAAGGACAAACAACAGTGCTTAAGACTTCAAGTTATCAAAGTACAGTTACAACTGACATCTGCCCTACAATATGAAAAATTGCCCAGCTATATCTTGCCCATACTGGCTATTGCCATCTGATTAGTTTACTCAATATTAAAGTGATAGAAAGGGTAATCAAAAATGCTATCAAATGGCACTTACTCAGCAATAAACTGCTCAGTGATCCTCAGTTTGGTTCTTCCAGAGCCATTTGACATCATACCTCACTACAGCCATAGTCCAAAAGGACTTAATTTCGGAGATGTGGTGAGAGTTCATCCTTACCATTGAGGTATCATTTGATTCAACTTGGCATCAATGAGCTACAGCATAATTAAAGTCAATGGGAATTAGAGGGAAAGTTCTCCACTGGTTGGAACCACACCAAACATAAAGAAAGATGGCTGTGACTATTGTAACCCAAACATCTCTGTACTAAGTCATGCTTGCTGGAGTTTGTCAACACCGATGCTTTCTGATCAACGTGTTCAAATACAAACCATTACACACCTCTGAACTGAAGGGACTTGAACCTGGACTTCTAGGCCCACAGGTAGAGAAACTAGTACCAGAAGGATCCTAAAGAAACCATACTTACTCACATTCCACAGGCAAAGATCAGCAAAAGGAACCCTGGTCTCCCACATGGCAGGCAGGGCTACTAACTGCAACACTAATACGGAGCTTCAATCAACCCATCATTCTCCCACTCTGGATGTTTAGAAAATTCAAACTTCGATCCCCAGGATATTACATGGAACTGTGGATTAATAGTCTGGTAGTTATCCCATCAACCCAGGACAGCGTCCTATGCCCAAACATCTTCAATTGTTTCATCAATTACTTTTCTTTCACCAAAAGTTCAGAAGTGAAGATAACACTGTGCAATCATCATTAGATAAATCATATTCATAACTCCTCAGAAGCAGTCCATCTGCAAGACTTGCTCTGACTAACAAGCAACAAACACATGCAAACCACACAATTGCCAGGCAATGTCCATTTCCAATAAGAGATGCTAACCACCTTTCTTTTGATCTCAAGGGCTTTAGCCTTAAATGAATCTTATCAACATTCTGAAGGCCATCGATGAACAGAAATTTACCTGGTCCAACCATGAAAGAGAAATCCAGGGGAATCAAGGACAAGAGCAAAGGACAGAAAGGAAAATAAGTGAATTGATAGGCAGAGGAATCAAAAGACCAGAATCAAACAAGACCACAAGAAATAGTGGGAAAAGGACAAGGAATGGTAAAAAGAAAATCCAAAATGTTTTATGTCTGAATACACACAGCAATCAAAATAAGGTGGATGAATTAATCGTGCAAACAGATGCAAATGGGTATGATATAGTTAGGATTATGCAGACATAGCTGCAGGATGACCACGGACAGGAACTTAACATCCAGTGGTATTCAGTAATTAGGAAGGACAGACGAAAGGGAAAAAGGTGTGGAGTTGCATGACTGGTTAAAGATGACATCAAACACAATATTGAGGGAAGATATTACTCAGGCAATGTAGAACCTGTGTGGGTAGCATTGAGAAATACCAAGGGACTGAAAATATTAAAGGACTGTGGGGCTACACAAGCCTTCAAACTGTAGTGGCGATGTGGAGATGCATTCGGTAAAGGAACAACTGTGATTTTGGGGACTTTAATCTACATATATAGATGCGGCAAATCAAATTAGTCACAATACTATAGAAGAGGAATTCCTGGAGTACATGCAAGATGGCTTCTGGAGCAGTACATTGAGGAACTAAATACAGAACAGGCCATCTCAGACTGGGCATTATACAACGAGGGGAGAATAATTGGGAATGTAGTTGTGATAGACCCCTTGGGTCTGAGTGACCATAACATGATAGAATTCTTCATAAAGATGGCGAGTAAGGTAGTAGGTTCTAGACTAAAGTCCTCAATCTTAAAATAAGGGAAACTCTGATTGTATGAGGCATGAGTTCACAATGATGGATTGGAAAATGTTACTGAAATAAATGACAGGGATAGGCAATGGCAAATTTTCAAAGAGCAAATGGGTGAATCACAGAAATTGTTTATTCCTATCTGGCACAAGAGTGCAGAAGAGAACAGTGGCCAAACCATGGTTTATGAGGGAAGTGAGAGACAGTATTAGATGCAACAAAAAAAAAGCCAGACAAATTGACAAGAAGAAAAAAAAACCTGAGGATTGGGAACAGTTTAGAAGTCAAAGGAAGACCGAGGGATTGATTAAGAAGAGGAAAATAGAGTAGGAGCATAAGCTTGCGGGGAAACACCAGAACTGATTGTAAACATTTCTATAGGCCTGAAAAGAGAAAAAGATTAGTGAACTAATGTAGGTCCCTTACAGTGAGAAACTACAAAATTTATAGTGGGGAACAAAGAAATGGTTGACAAAATGAATTCATACTTTTCTTCTGTTTTTAGAAAGGAGGACAGAAATAACGTAGCAAACATGATGGGGAACACCACTCGGATTAATGAGAGGGAGGAACTGAAGCAAATCTGTATTAGTAGGGAAATGATGTTGGAGAATTTGATGGAATTGAAGATAGATAAATCCTTAGGGTCTGATAATCTATATTGCACAACACCTAAGGAAGTGGCCTTTGAAGTGATAGATGCATTGGTGGTCACTTTCCAAGATTCTTTAGACATTGGAGTAGATCCACAGATTGCATTAGCTACCATCCAATTTAAAAAAAGGTAGAGAGAGAAAACAGAATTAAGAGCAGTGAGTTTGACATCAGTTAGTGGGCAGGATGCTACAGCCCATTATCAAGAATCTTACAGCAGAGCACTTAGAAAACAATGGTAGAATCAAACACAGTCAGCATGGATTTATAGAAGGGAAATCATGCTTGACAAATCCACTGGAATTCTTCAAGGATTTAGCTAGTAGAGATGATTGGAGAGAGGAGATGTGGTTTATTTGGACTGTCAGAAAGTTTGCGACAAAGTTCCACATAAGAGACTAATGTGCAAAATGAAAGTGCATGAAATGGGGGTACTGTACTGAGATAAATAGGAAATTGGTTATCAAACAGGAAACAGTAGGAGTAAATAGGTCTTTTTCTAAATGATAGGCAGTGACTAGCTTGGTACCACAAGGATTGGTACTATGACCTCAGCTATCCATAATATGAGTTCATGATTTAATGAAAGAACGGAATGGAATCTCTCAAAATTTGCAGATGATACAAAGCTGGTTGGAAGGGTGAGGTTTGAGGAGTATGCAAAGATGTTCCAGTGTGATTTGGCCAGGCGGAGCAGGCAAATGCATGGCAGATGAAGGATAATGTAGGTGAAAGTGAGGTTATCCACATTGGAAGTCAAGCAGGAAGGCAAATTCTTACTTGAATCACAGTAAATTAAGAGGGGCATTTTAAAAACCTGGTTGTCCTTGTGCACCAGTCACTGAAGGTAAGCATGCAGGTGCAGCAGGCAGTAAAGGCAACAAGTAGCATGTTGGCTATCATATTGAGAGGATTGGAGTACAGCAATGAGAATGTCTTGCTACAATTATATAGGCATTGCTGAGGCCATATCTGGAAAACTGCGCGCATTTTTGGTCTCCTTGTCGGAGGAAGGATGTCCTTGCTGGATAGAGCGCAAAGGCTTACTAAATTGATTCCAATGGTGGCAGGACTGACATATGAGGAGCAATTACATTCGTTAGGATTGCATTTACTGCTGTTTAGAAAAGAAGGAGGGATCTCAAAAAAAAAGTAAAATTTTAATAGGACTAGACAGGTCAGATGCAGGAAGAATGCTCCCAACGATGGGGGAATCCAGAACCAGGGGTCGTAGTTTAACAATAAGAAGTAAACCTTTTAGTACTGAGCGGAGAGGAATTTTTTTTCATCCAGACAGTGCTGAGCCTGTGGAATTCACAGGAAGTGGTTGAGGCCACTTTGGGTTCCTTTGACACTACCCTTCTAACTCATGTCCTCTATCACCAAGGAGAATAACAGCAGATGTAAGGGAATACCATAACATTCAAGTAATCCTTTATAAATTGTTGCTCCGCTGCATCATGAAGTCAAAAATCCTGGATTCCTAGTCTTGTAGCTGTATCTGTAGAGGTTCACTGAGGCTGTTCCTCTTTCAGTAAAGTTTTAGAGTGCAGACAGAAAATGGAGTTCAGGCTACAACATCAACCATAATCTCATCTAATGCCAGAGAAGTCTTGAGGGGCCAAATGGTCTACTCCTGCTTTTCTATTTGTTTTTCTTGTACTGAGAGAGAAGGAACTTAAAAAGTGAACTCTGCAGATAACGAAGGTGTGGCAAGGTTTTCAGATTTGACGTGGGAAAGAAGATGATGTATAAACTGCAAATAAGTAGTATTGGTGATAGAATGCTTATGGATTTGAAATACAGGTTGGTGTAGAGCAGCACATTCATCAATGTTAAAAGCTTTTTAAACTTAAGTGGGCTTTCAGGAAGTCGGTAGACCTAAGCCAAGAATATGGAGTCCCTGCCAGAGGGTGATCAGAATAACTTTTGATTTTCTCATTGTTTACTGTAAAGAATACTGGCAGAGTCTCAATTTGAAAGAAAATTCACAGTCACTTTATTCTTAGTATAATTTAAGCAGCTGACAAAACAGAAAACATTCTGCTCATTGACATTTCCTGGTTTCCGTAGATTGAGATTTTTTTAAATGAAAAAAGCTGTTCTGACCTTATTTTAAAAACTGTTTTTGAACATACATTTATGCAGAGCATCTTTAAATGAGTAAAATATCATCAAGCATTTTACCAAAACGTTACCTTTTAAATTTGAGATGCAGCTATACAAGATTAATATTAAACTAGCTCACCAAAAACTTGATCAAAAGAGGCACATTTTAAAGGGTCAACATAAAAAGTGGTAAGAGAAGCAGTGAAATTTTGGGAGGAAATTCTCAAATTTAGGATCTTGACAATAAAATCAAGACTAAATAGTGGAGTGAATAAAACCTGGGACACTTTAAGAGGCCACAATAAGAAACGACATCTTGGAAGGTGTGGACTGAAGGAGCAGCGAAACTTCAGATGAATTTGAAACCACACGAGAATTTTACTGTCTAGTCCTATTAAAATTTTACTGTTTTTACTTGCCACTTGCAAGGCCAAGCCTGGATATTATCCAGATCTTGTTGCATTTGATCACAGACTGCTTCAGTTTCTGAAGAGTTGCAAATAGCACTAAATATTGTTTGTCGATGATTGTACATTCCCATTTCTGATTTCATGATGGAGGGAAGGTCATTGCAACTGAAGATAGTTGGGCCAAGCCCTGAGAAATTCCTACAGAGGTGTCCTGGAGCCAACAAACACAACCTGTTCCTATTGTTATGGAACAAGCCAGACCACTCAAAACATTCTTAAGCAGGCAACTCAGACCATAACTTTGCAATTTGTTTCAGTAAGCATACAAAGAAAATTACCTGGATTAAGTTAGCTAGGTTGACTAATAGATTTTAAAATAGACCAAATTTATTCAGAAAATAACACAATGAAACTCAAAGAACAGAATAAAGAACCCCTACAGAACTCAACCTATCCAACTAGACTTAATTATGCTGTTCTGAATATACACAACAGTCCAAGTAAGCAACTCCTTTTAAAAACCAGTATAAATGGAACACATGCTTACAGGTTGAAGTTGAAAGAGTGAGAGAGCGAGAGAGAGGTGACCACTCCCCTCTCTTTATACAGGTCACTTCTAAAACATGACCACTTTGGCCTGAAATCTCATCTGTTTACATATAAACAAAAGGCCTCTCAAAATCCTTTTCATCTTTGTACCAAACTAGACTGATTGGAGCCCGGCCCGATTTATTACCCCTCTGAAAAAAAAAATCAAAGACAGAGAGTCTCCTTGAGCTAAGGAGCAACTTTTAGAAAAAAAGCTTGTGACACTATGCAGTATGTATGAATCAAACCAGCACAGAGACTCCTTGACAGCACTACTGATGACAACTTCCATCACTTTACTAGGCATTACTTTACTGACGATTGAGAGTAGACCGATGGGGCAGTAATTGGCAGTGTTCGATTTGTCCTGCTTTTTGCATATAGGACATAACCAAGTAATTTTCCACATTCTTGGGTAGATGCTAGTGTTATAACCAAACTGAAAGAGCTTAGCCAGGGAGCAGCAGGTACTGGAACACAAGTCTTCAATGCTATTGCCAGAATGTTGTCAGGGCCCACAGCCTTCACATTATCCAGTACTTCCAACTATTGGCTGAAGACTGGTATCTGTTTTGCTAGGGAACAGAGAGGAGAATGAGATGGATTATGTACTTAGCACTTAGTTGTTTACTTGACCATTCACGACTAGATACAGCAGGTCTGCAGAGCTTAGATCTGATCAGTTTGTTGTGAATCAGTTAGCTGTAATCTTTCACTTGCTGCTTATGCTGTTAGGCATGCAAGTAGCCCTATTTGGTAGCTTCATTAGGTCAACACCTCACCTTTAGGCATGCACGATGCTGCCCCTGTCATGCTTTCCTGCATTTGCCAGTGAGCCAGGGTTGATTCCTTGGCAGTATGCTAATAGTTGAGTTTGGGGTGGGGGGGTGGAGAATATGCCAGGTCATGAGGTTGCAGATTCTACTGCTGGTGATGGCCCACAGCTTCTCATGGGTGCCCAGTCTTCAGTTACTAGATCTGTTTGAAGTCTATTCCATTTAGAACGGTGACAATGCCACGCAAGACAATTGAGGGTATTTTCAATGTGAATGCAGGACTTTGTCTCTGCAAGTACTGTGTAGTGGTCACTCTTACCAATACTGTCATGGACAGATGCATCTGCAGCTGGCAGATTGGGATGGATGAGGTCATGTATGTTTTTCCCCTCTTCTTGGTTCTCTCACTACCTGTCATTTCAGACCTGACTAGTGTGATAATTTGCACCATTAACAGGCATTTGTTTCGTCCAGTTTCTCCTGAAGAGGGATGTTGTAAACCTGGAGGTGTCTGTTCCATGGAAAGGAAAGTAAATAGCTTTAGTTTCTAAATTTGATAACAGAAGCATAAGTGGGTGGAGTCAGCATCACAGACACCCAGGGCTTTAGATTTAGCTTTCAGTTATTGAAGTTGGGGTTTTGGGGTTGAAGGTCACTCTCTGCTGCTAGATTCATTCCTTTCTCCTGAACTGGAGGAGAAAGCAAGTGCTTGAAATTGTTTTGCTGAACTTACCTTTTTCAAGGGTGGGTTTATGAGATGTTGCCATATTGGAACAGTTAAAAAATACATTACCTTGTTAAGAACCCTGAATTTTTTTTTGTTTGTATTTAACTGTGGTATAAAAATAAAATGTGTTTTGCATAAAGCCTACTAGTTTGATCAATCAAATCAGGAAGATAGCACCTTACAGTTGCCTCTAAATGCGATAAAAGTTAGGGTTGAGGCTATCTCCTTGATGTTTGAAGGGGGTTTGGTCTGGTCCATAACACCAGCATGATCAATGGTGCTGCTGCCAGACCACTCTTGACATTAAAATCCCCCACACAGAATACATTAAATGACTTTATGGCCCTCAGTGCTTCTTCCAGACACTATTCAACACGGAGGAGTACTGATTCGTCAGAGAGAGAATGGTACGTGGTGATCAGCAGGTGGTTTCCTTGCCTGTTTAACCTGAAGCCATGAGTCTTCATGGGGTCCAGAGTCAATGTTGAGGACTCCCAGGGCAACTTTCTGCTGAGTGCATACCACTGTGCTGCCATATCTGCTAGGTATATCCTGTCAGTGTGACAGAACATATCCAGAGACGGTGGTGCTAGGGACATAGTCTGTAAGGCATCATTCCATGAGTATGATTGTGTCAGGCTGTGGTTTGACTACTGAGACAGCTCTTCCAAATTTGACATTAGCTCCAAGATATTAGTAAAAAGGACTTTGCAGGGTCGACAGGACTGTTTCTGCTGTGATCTTTTCTGGTGTCTCAGTTAGGTAATGTTAGGTACTGTCCAGTTTCATTTCTTTGTTGAGACTTTGCAGCTATTACACAACAGAGTTACTCACGAGGCCATGTCAGTGGCCAAACCACGTATTCACAGTCAATTGCATTGCTATGGCTCTGGAGTCAAACATAGACCAGACAATGTGAAGATGGCAATTTCCTTCCCTGAAGAACATTAGTGAGTCAGATGCATTTTTCTGACAATATCAGAAACTAAGAATCTATGAACCATGAAAACGTTTTTTCACCCAAATTCAAATTCTATTATTGCTGTGGTGGGATTTGAACACAGGTCGCCGAACATTAGCTGGAGTTTCTGGATTAATAGTTCATCAATAATACCACGAGGTCATCGCCTCCCCATTTCCCAGATTCAATTCCAAAAGAAAAAAAACTTTAGGGCTCTCCTCAAACTTCTTCAATACAACACAAGAAATAGAGCAGGAAGAGACCATTCAACCTCTTGATACTTCTCTGACATTGGATGATTCAATTGTATCCCCAATTCCAATTTCCTGCAAATTCACTGATCCTCAGTTTAAATTAGCTTTGAACATGTTCAAAGGCCCAGCATCACTGTTCAGTAAGAAGGAGAATGCCATCGGGGAGCCAATGGTTTAGTGGTATTATCACTAGACTATTAATTCAGGAGATCCAGTCAATGTTCTTGGGACCCAGGTTTGTAACCCACCAAGGCAGATGGTAAACTTTAAATGCAATTTTTACAAAAAATCTTAAGGGTCTAATGGTAACTGTGAAACCATTGTTTGGAAAAAAAGCTGATTCACTAATGTCCTTTGGTGAAAGAAACTGCCATCCTTATTTGATCTGATCTAAATGTGACTCCAGACCTACAAACAAGGTATTGACTCAACTGCCCTCTGGGAAATTAAGGATGTGCAACCTTGGTCTAGTCAATAACGTCCATATCTCATGAAAGAATTTAAAAAATCCAAAACTATAAAGTGCTCCTTCTGTCTTTAAACCGCTCATTAATAATTACAATAGGATTTCACATTAAGGTTATTATTGTAAAGAATGACTAAAAGCACTATTAACTACCTTCATAGCCAGCATATAGTTTAAACTTTCAAATTAGATATTTTCCTTTTTTGTCAATTGCAAATACCATCAGGTGAAGCGAGCGAGCGAGAGAGAGAGAGAGCGAGAGCGAGCGAGAGCGAGAGAAAGAGAGAAAAAGAGAAAGATAAAATGAGAAAGAGAGAAAAAAAGAGAAAGAGGGAGAGAGAGAGAAAGAAAAAAAGAGAGAGAGAAAGAAAAAGAGAGAGAGAGAGAGAGAGAAACACAATGGGTGTAGCAGCAGCCTTGGCCTCAAACATATCATCCCATCTCAGGAAGGACCCCTTCCCGAGCAGTGCAGCAACAGGATATATTTGTGCAGGACTAGTGCAGTGACTGACTCCACAAACACCACAAGCTTGGATTCACCAGCCCAATCCTCCACCTCTGCTCCAGCCTCAGCAGGCTTCTCACATTAGCATGGTGACATCAAACATGGAAACATGAGCACAAAAACATCTCCTGCAACCTGTGTGGCGAGCTGATGTCACAGGCTGTGTCTGAGCATGCACAGAAGCCATTCTGGTGATATACATACTTACTTCAATTTTAAATATATGCACAGTAGGGAAAGAGAGAGTTCTAGGTGTGGAAAAAGAGTTATGATTAGTGCAAAAGAATTTAGAAGTATGTTTGTGAAATTTCTCCAAGGGCATCCCCAAATTCAAATTCAAATTCAAATGCATCCATAACCCATTATTTCTGTTACATATCCCACACCAGCATATAGTTTAATTTTATCAATGGTGATTAAGCCTTCAGCAATCTTACTTCTACAGTTTGGAACTTGCCTTATCCTACCAACAACACTTTTTGCCATCTGCTCTAACACTCATGCTTTTTAAAAAATTAATTCACAGATGACGTCAGCATTTATTACTCATCCCTAATTGCCCAGAGGACAGTTCAGAATCAACCATATGGCTGCGGATCTGGAGTTATGTGTAGGCCAGATCAGGTAAGGAAGGCCGTTTCCTTCCATAAAAGGACGTTAGTGAACCAGGTAGTATTTCCTTGACAATCGACAATAGTTTCTTGGTCATCTTTAGACTCTTTATTCCAGATTTTATTGGATTCAAATCCCACCATCCATCGTGGCAGGATTCGAACCCAGGTCCCCAGAACATTAGCTGGGTCTCTAGATAAACAGTCCAGTGAAAATATCACTAGGCCATCACTTCCCTAAATTGCTTTAAATTCTTTGCTTTTTGAAAAGGTAATATAACTGACAGTTGTTTTTGCTGAATAAAATTAGTAAACCTTTATTAAGTTTCCTAATATATATTTGTCAATTAAAATAAAACTACAAAACACTGGAAATACTGAGCAGATCTGACATAATATGCGGAGAAGGAAAGAGTTAACTTTTCAGGTTAAGGTCTTCAGGTGTCCAGCAACCACAATATTTTGTTTTTGCCTCATTGTTTAACTCACTGCTGCTTCATTTCCAGGAATGTTGACCTTGAAGTAGTACAGATCTTCTCTTTGATGGGATTTCAGTTTGTTTCTTAGCTTGTTCCCCTTCATGGCTTTCCATTTCCCTTCTTAGGTTTGATAAAGTCCCTTAATTTGAAGTATTAATTCAGTTTCCCTCTTCCCATATGCTATCAGATATAGCATTTTCTGGTTTGATTTCACATTTTCATTATCTACAGTATTTTACTTTAATGGGTCACCTGACCAAGAGAAAAGATTCACAAGGATGTTGCCATGATTGAAGGGTTTGAATTATAGGGAGAGGCAGAATAGGCTGGAACTTTTTCCCCCCTACAGCATCGGGTGATGAGGAGTGACATTATAGAAGTTTATAAAATCATGAGGGGCATGGATAGGGTGAATAACTAAAGTCTTTTTCCTAGAGTGAGCAAATCCAAAAGGACATGAGGGGTAACTTTTTCAAACAGAGGGTGGTGACTATATGGAACAAACTACCAGAGATGGTGGTGGAGGCTGGTACAATTACAACACTTAAAAGCCATCTGGATATGTATGTGAATAGGAAGGTTTACAGGGATATGGGTTAAATGCTGGCAAATGGGACTAGGTTAGATTAGGACGTCTAGTCAGCACAGACAAGTTGGACTGAAAGGTCTGTTTCTGTGCTGTTTAACTCTATGACATTGTTTTAATCAAACCTACACAATTGTACAAGTTTTTAAAAAGATGACAGACATAAAATAACTGTCAAAAACATGTTGACTAACCTGCGATGGTGCAGCACTATTAACATCTTTTTGGTTAGAATGATCCTGAAGGTTAGTATATAATCTTTTCTTCTTAGGGCTTGAAAGAGGTGATTCTGTTGATGTGCCTTTATTTATTTTATTCTGTTCACACAACTGGCCTCTTTTTTCTGTTTGTTCTATTGCATAAATACCTGAAAACAAAAATCAATACTTCAGTTTTCTACCTGTAGCATTTCTACTTAACTTAAAAAAAACAGAATTCAGTCATGCTTTTCAAATATTTATATAAATCAATTGCATCCATTCCACAGACATACTAGACATTATGAGTTCAAAAGCTTCCAGAACTAACAAGATGTCATCAAAGATAGCTGATCAAAACCAGTTACTTGCTAGATTTTTGTTGAAAAATGAAATATAAAATCTATAAAGTATAGGTCAAAGCGTTTGAAAGATTGCAAAACTGCTTTCCATGAGCAGAACAGCTTGTTAGATGGTAGGCATGGTTCCATTTTGAGATGGCAGAGGTCATAGCACAGAAATTCAGATTACCCTCGGTCCTCTTTAGATTTACCTTCTTACCAGTCAACAATTTTTCTTGTCAGACATCAGAGTCTGGACTGCACCAAATGCATTAGAGGAAATCAGGGAAAAATTCCATTCAGCATGGCAGTAATGATGTAGGCCAAGACGTAACCTTTTTATAATACACCATTTACAGCCTACGTCAGCAGTTTCAATAATTCAAAAGGCCCCAAAGTCATGCTGACAGACCGAAGAAATTTAGGTAGATAGGGCTGCCTAGATGCCTGGGTGAGAATGGTTTTCAATTTCCCAGCAATTCCCTTGAAGGAAGCTGCATTGAGATGCAACATTCAACTTCAGTCTACATTGCAGAAATGACTATCTAGCTATTGGAATATCTTCACAGAAGGCATGCAGACAGGCATGGTTACAACAGGACCAGGCTCTAAGGCATGGCCTGAACAGGCAGGTCACTTCTGTTGTTAACCTGATACCTCTCAATGAGCTGATTAGATTAGATTACTTACAGTGTGGAAAAAGGCCCTTCGGCCCAACAAGTCCACACCACCCCACCCATACATCTACCCCTTACGGGCAATTTAGCATTGCCAATTCACCTGACCTGCACATCTTTGGACTGTGGGAGGAAACCCACGCAGACACGTGGAGAATGTGCAATCTCCACACAGTCTTGAACCAGGTCTCTGGCGCTGTGAGGCAGCAGTGCTAACCACTGTGCCACCGTGCCGCCCGTGCTGATGAGGAGCTAGGCACCCCTCTACTTGAATAGTAACCAGAAATTGAACTTCCTTTCCACTGTGGGCACTTCAATGAACTTCAACTGAAATTAGCAGAAACTATCTTACTGTAAATTAAGTGGCACAATATAAAAGACTTTTGAATGGCACCATGAATTTATAAACTATTCATTCATCACTGGGTCAAGGTTTGAATTTTAATTTTTTGGAAATAATACACACATCCTTCTCCCTGATGATTGCAAACACCTAGCTATAAAACAAATGTGATGGAGAAACTCAGCAGGTCTGGCAGTTACTGTTTCGGAATTGAAAGGGACTGGAAAATGGTGGCTTTTCTGTTGTTGACAAAGGAGGAGATGATGTGGATGAACAGATGGTGACAATACCCAGTGCAAAAGACAAAGGAAATGCTTTTAATCAAAATAAAAAGAGAACAGAGCTCAGTGTGTGCAGTGGTAAACTCAATGTTGAATCTTGAAGACTGTAAAGTGCCTAAGTGGGAAATGAAGCGCAGTTCCTCTAGCTTGTGTTGATCTCTGCTGGGACACTGCAGCATTCCCAAGACAGACATCTTAGCATGGACAGAGATGGTTTATTGAATTAGAAAGCAGTTGGAAAGTCCACGCCATTAGTCATCCTCATTAACTGCCCCACCCTACCAGTGTCTTGTTGACTCCGTTCTCCATACAGCAAACCCAATTTCTGCTTTTGCCACCTATAATTTACTTTTATTAAATCTCAATCTCACCATCATCACCATAAATACTCCCTTTGTCTTTTAACTCTGACCACCTCCTTCTGTTCCACTCGCTTTTCTTTTTGCTCTGTCAACAACATACAAAAAGCCAACATTTTCCATCCCCTTTCAGTTGTGAAGACATTCCAAACTTGAACAGCTAACTCTATGGGTGGAAGAGTGACTGAGTGGTCAGCTCTTCTGCCTCACAGCACCAGGGACACAGGTTCAATTCCAGACTCGGGTGACGGTCTGTGTGGAGTTTGCATATTTTCTCCCCATGCCTGCGGAGGATTCCTCCAATGATGGGCAGTTTAGATGAGTTGGCCATGCTAAATTCCCTATAGTGTTCAGGGATGTGTAGCTTAGGTGCATTATAAATGTAGAGTAATGGGGTGGGGGAGTGGGTCCGGGGGAGTTGTTCTTCAGAAGGTTGGTGTGGACTTGTTGGGCTGAATGGCCTGTTTCCACACTGTAGGGATTCTATGATTCTATGAACTCCTGCTCCCTCCACAGATATTGCAAGACCTGTTCTCCAACAGTGAGTTTTTATTTCATATTTCCTGCATCCTCAATACTTTACTTCCACCTAACTATAACGTGCTAACCTAATTAAGCACCAGGAGACCATCCACAGGGAAATCATGTCAAAAAAATGCAACATTAGAGTTGCATCGAAGAGAGGTCACATAAACAGCTCACTTTCAAAACAGCAAATTGCGTTGGTGCAGGAGAATAACCTTAAGCTAACAAAGGCTGTATCAAAACAGAGGCACCACAATTTTGCAACTGATGTTCTGATCTCATCCATTGCCTAACTTTCAGAATCAAATTCGCAAAATGACTTCTGATCCTAAAAATACAGATCCAATGAGGTTTCTATATAACAGACAAAGACTTGGGAAAAAGTCCAACAATGCTGTACCTTCAAAACTTCCTTTTACATTTAACTAGTAGCTAAAGGGACCGTGGAGTGAATATCACATGCCCTTGTACATATATTTTGGCATGTGGCACAAAGTGGGCCGGATATCTCATCCGTCATGTCCTCAGGCACTTCTGAGCTAATCCTTTTAATAGAGGCTCACCAAATGCCAAAATCAACAGCAGGTTATGGCTATAGCAATGACTTCTTTTAGATCCATCACTTTAATGCGGACTTTCTTTCTGAGGAAGATAGGTTGAAGGAGCAGCTCACCGTCACCTCCCACCCCCAGGTCTCCCTGCTCATTTACAGTTGTCTTGTTTTCTCTCCATAAATGCCTTAAGTTGCCCCAGACTGAAATCCATTTTGTTTTTCTGCCCACCTGACCAGTCCATCAATATCTTCCTACAGCCTACAGGTTTCTTCCTCATTACCAATCACAGTCAATTTCTGTACCATTTGCAGGGATAAATTCAAAGCTGCAGGTTCTACATTCATTAGATAAACAACTGATAAAGAATTAGCTATGTATAGAGCCTTCCCAAATTATTAGTCTTTAAATTGGTACTAATTTTTAGGATGGTATTTTGGCATTAATAACACTTCTGGTAACATAGTCCTCTCTTTCAAAAGAAAAAAAGTATAATACAAACAATTGGAATTTGTGCATCAAAATATTGGCTAATAAAGCCTACATACCTTTATCATCTTTCCCAGATATCCTTCCGGGCGATGTACTACTTTCCTTCGGTCTGGTTACATTTTCACTCTGTTCTGAGATACTACATTCTAACCTCTTCTCAGACTGCACTCCCCTGAAACAGAGAAGTTGATGCAATCACTCATGCAAAATATATCAACTCCTAATCAACATGGTCTGTGGCTGATCTGTTTAGGAATCATAACCGTTTCAACTTTTTACATGACAAGTAATTTAAAAGGACAGCTAATGTGTGACCAGTGTAGAAACAAGCAAGTTGCCTTGCACCTTAGAGGAAACACTGGTCATCACCATTGTTAAATACTGGAAGAGATAATTTTAATGTTATTACCATCACAAAAACAGCTTTCATCATCATTGCTCTTGCAAAAAAGACAGAAACCTCTAGTGGACATACAAGCACACGTTAATGCAATAATCCAGGAGTTTCAATGCTTCTTCTACATGAAAGGATGTTTCACGTAAACATTCACCAGACCACAATGAATTGAATATTAGCTGAGTTAACAAGAACTTAAACTCTTAGATGGTTAGTCTCGCTGTAAAATCCTTTGAAAAATGATACCTTCTTTAATGTAGTTTAACTTCACTTTTTATTAGAAAACAGTAAAACAACATCAGAATGAAGAGCTAAACATTCCACCAACAATGGCCTGAAGAAGCTAATTTAGTATTGAAGGATAATTAAATTTGCAGTGAATTGTAACAACTTCACATTTTATTTATTTTGGTTTTATCTTCTATCTTAATTAAGCCGTAAATGATTTCTTCTCCCTAATCTAAAGTTTGCATTCAATCAAAGAATAATGGAATTTTTTTTGGCTCACTGCATATGAATTCTTCGATGTGATAAGGTGCTCACTTGCTATCATTTGTGTTACTGCACATCAATAGATCTCATTGAGTGGCTACAGATGTCATTGGGAAATGAGAAAGAACCTCCATAGAGATCACTTACCTTTGTTGGCAGTTCTTTTCTTAGAAAATCAGCGGCAAAAGCCATTAACTAACATCATCATTTGGGTCAATAAATACATTGTTACTTAATTTTTAAGTATCACTACAATGGCAATCATCCAATTGACTATAGATCTGCTAATCAATTATTTTGTATATTTTTTAAATAGAATTAATATTAATGCAAGATAAAGGAAAGTAAAATGGCAGCACACTTTCTACTTTTGTGAAATAACAGTTGCATATAATAGAGAGCCATTCAATTGTGCTTGAAAATTGTTTTGGGTATAAAGTGAGCATGTTGAATGGAGATTCCATTTCTAACTTATTGAAATGATTTAAGACAGCTTTAGAAATTCCTTCCCCCAATTCATGATTTAAATCAAAAACGTGTGTTTGACTTCTTCTAAACTAAATGGCAAATTTGGGTTATATTTGACAGAAAGGGTGTTATACTGGCAATACAGATAAATAGGCAAGTCACAAACATTTTTATTCAAAGAGCAACCTTAAAAATAAACATTGATCAGAAGATAAAGTAGTAAGAAACAGAAGTCAAGATGCAAATTTATAGGGAGGAGCATAGCAGCGATGTTATTAGGAAAGAAATCTAGGATATCAGGCAAATGTTTTGGGACATGGATTTGAATCCCACCATAGCTAATGGTGAAATTTGAATTCAGTTGGTGATGATGCTGTCACTTTAACAGTTCATTTTTGTCATGGATGTTTTTTTGAAGAGATGTTGTAAGACAGTGGTGCCAAGCTAGCAACCAAAGACCACTTGAGTAAACAGGTTGGGAGGCCGTGGGTTTCTTTTAAAGACAGTCTTTCGAGTGCGGTCAACTCTCACAGATTAAGACTTCTGGGTTTTGGTTTTTCAGTAGCATCAGAAACTACTGGGGTCTCAACAGAGTTGGAAGCTTCCGTGAATATCTCCTCACTGCTATTCTCTCAATTTTCTTGATTTTCTTTTTTCCTCCTGGATTGGAAAACTGCATGTGGGAATCTATGTCTGAATTTTCCTTTTTTGCCAAATGGTGTGTTTATGAGATGTTACTACGTTGGAACAGTTAATTAGTAATAGTTACTGCATCTATTATTCTGATAAGTTTTCCAATAGAGCGGTTATTCTAAAATCCTCTTTCTTTGGTTGTATTTTAAGTATAGTGCTTAAATAAATTGTGTTTTGCTGAATATCAAATAGCTTGATCAGTCACATCGCATTTGGAACAGACACTTTACATTTGCCTTTAAAATAAGAGGTTAGGGTCCTGGCTACCTTAAAGTATTTTGAGGGGGTCTGGTCCATAATTTTTTTTTAAATGGAAAATACCCTAATGATGCCCATGTAACCACAGTTGATTGACATACAAATTTATCTGGTTCCCTAACATCCTTTAGGGAAAGAAACCTACCATAACTAATCTGATCTACATGGGACTCCAGCCCCACAATGTGATTTATTTTAATTGCCCTCTGTTAATTAAGGATGAACAAAGAATGCTGGCCTGGCCCATACATGAAATCTTTAAAAAAAAAACAAGATTCCACAGAAGAAATTGCACAGGAAAAGTCAAAGTGCTTGATTCAAAGTAGGGGAAGAAAATAAAGAGGAAACAGCTTTAACTGAAACAGAAAAAAATTCAAGGGAAAGTAATAGCGTTAAATCAAACAATGGGGAAAAAATAGCCAAACAGACTGGACTGCTCAATATTTGGATAATAAATTGTGGGAATTAAAAGAAAATTATCACAGCAAGATGGGAATTAACGTAGTGTCTGCAGGAGCTTGGCTGCCATTTGGGAAGGGGCATTATAATATTTTAAGAAGATCAAAGTCACCAAAGGCAAGAGGAGTGCCAACTTTGGAGGTGAAAAGACGACTGTTGGGAACAAACATGGAAACAGAATCAACAGTTTAAGTTTAACAGATAAAAAAAAACTTGCACCAGAGCACCGGAGGCCGAGGGGTGACCTTATAGAAGTATACAAAATTATGAGGGGCATGGATAAGGTAAATAGACAAAGTCTTTTCCCTGGGGTGTGGGAGTCCAGAACTAGAGGGCATGGGTTTAGGGTGCGAGGGGAAAGATATTAAACAGACCTACAGGGCAACTTTTTCACGCAGAGGGTGGTACACGTATGGAATGAGCTGCCAGAGGAAGTGGTGGAGGCTAGTACAATTGCAACATTTAAGAGGCATTTGGATGCGTATGAATAGGAAGGGATTGGAGGGATATGGGCCAGGTGCTGGCAGGTGGGACTAGATTGGGTTGGGATATCTGGTTGGCATGGACAGGTTGGACTGAAGGGTCTGTTTCCATGCTGTACATCTCTATGACTAACTATCGAGAGCCACATAACTGTGTGTACATAGTAGAGTGTGTCAGATTGGAAGGGAAATTTGTTGACAGTTCAGAGATGAACAGGAGCAAAAAACATACTGCAAGAGGTTTAAGTTTCTAGTATGATTGTGTTGGGGTGAGATTCAAATTCTTAAACTGCAGGTAATGATTAAATTAGCAAGGGTTAAAGCTTTAGCCATTTTAGTCAATAACATGCAAGCTAACAAAATACATGGGAACTAACAATAAAAGTCAAATCATTTGAAAAATGATACCTTGTTCAATGTAGTGTAAATTTATTTTTTGTCAGAAAACAGCAAAAGAACATCAGAATAAAGTGCTAAACATCCCAATCATCAATGGCCTCAAGAAGCTAATTTAATCACTAAGGAAGAGAACATAGAACATAGAACATAGAACATATAAGAATACAGCGCAGTACAGGCCCTTCGGCCCTCGATGTTGCGCCGATCAAAGCCCACCTAACCTACACTAACCCACTATCCTCCATATACCTATCCAATGCCCGCTTAAATACCCATAAAGAGGGAGAGTCCACTACTGCTACTGGCAGGGCATTCCATGAACTTACGACTCGCTGAGTGAAGAACCTACCCCTAACATCAGTCCTATATCTACCCCCCCTTAATTTAAAGCTATGCCCCCTTGTAATAGCTGACTCCATACGTGGAAAAAGGTTCTCACTGTCAACCCTATCTAACCCCCTAATCATCTTGTACACCTCTATCAAGTCACCCCTAAACCTTCTTTTCTCCAATGAAAACAACCCCAAGTGCCTCAGCCTTTCCTCATAGGATCTTCCTACCATACCAGGCAACATCCTGGTAAACTTCCTCTGCACCCGTTCCAGTGCCTCCACATCCTTCCTATAGTATGGCGACCAAAACTGCACACAATATTCCAGATGCGGCCGCACCAGAGTCTTATACAACTGCAGCATGACCTCAGGACTCCGGAACTCAATTCCTCTACCAATAAAAGCCAGTACGCCATATGCCTTCTTCACTGCACTATTTACCTGGGTGGCAACTTTCAGAGATCTGTGTACATGGACACCAAGATCCCTCTGCTCTTCCACACTACCAAGTAGTCTACCATTAGCCCAGTAATCCATCTTTTTATTACTCTTACCAAAGTGAATTACCTCACACTTAGCTACATTGAACTCCATTTGCCACCTTTCTGCCCAGCTCTGCAGCTTCTCTATATCCCGCTGTAACCTGCCATATCCTTCCTCACTGTCTACAACTCCTCCGACTTTCGTATCATCCGCAAACTTGCTCACCCAACCTTCTAACCCATCCTCCAGGTCATTTAGAAAAATGACAAACAGCAATGGTCCCAAAACAGATCCTTGCGGAACACCGCTAGTTACGGCACTCCAAGATGAACCTTTGCCATCAACTACTACCCTCTGTCTTCTTCCAGCCAGCCAATTCCTAATCCAAACCTCCAACTCACCCTCAATGCCGTATCTCTGTATTTTCTGCAGTAGCCTACCATGGGGGACCTTATCAAACGCCTTACTAAAATCCATATATACCACATCTACCGCTTTCCCCTCATCTACCTCCTTAGTCACCTTCTCAAAGAATTCAATAAGGTTTGTGAGGCACGACCTGCCCTTCACAAAATCATGCTGACTATCCTTGATCACATCATTCTTATCCAGATGTGCATAAATCCTATCCCTTACAATTCTCTCTAAGACTTTGCCCACAACAGAAGTGAGACTCACTGGCCTATAGTTACTCCCTACTCCCCTTCTTGAACAAGGGAACCACGTTTGCTAGCCTCCAGTCCTCTGGCACTACTCCTGTAGACAAAGAGGACACAAAAATCAAGGCCAATGGCTCTGCAATCTCCTCCCTTGCTTCCCAGAGAATCCTAGGATAAATGCCATCAGGCCCAGGGGACTTATCTATTTTCACCCTTGCCAGAATTTCAACACCTCTCCTCTACATATCTCAAAGCCATCCATTCTACTTATTCGTGCCTCAGTATTCATATCGACAACAATGTCCTGTTCCTGAGTGAATACTGACGAAAAGTATTCATTCAGTGCCTCCCCAATCTCTTCAGCCTCCACACGCAACTTCCCATTACTATCCTTGATTGGACCTATTCCTACCCTAGTCATTCTTTTATTCCCTAAGAATTTCCCTAAGAATTATAACAACTTCACATTTTACTTATTTCAGTTTTATCTACTGTCTGAGTTAAGACTTAATTTAATCACTAAGGAATGTTAAATTTCCTTGGGTTGGAAAAGACAATGCCCACAATACTGTGGGAAAAAGTAACACAGATGTTGAAGTGTGGAAACTGTAACTGTACTTGTAATATGTATGCTGTAATCGGTATAAAGCTTGAACAAATTCTGTAATTTGGCAAAGCAAGCTCTGACCAGTGTTAAAGCTTCTCTACATGTGTGCATGAAGTAAATTACCTTTATCTCTTCCACTGGAATCCTCTATCATTAAAACAGTTTGGCATAGTCGTCAGGATCTTGTATCATACTCAAGGTAGCACTGCTATCTTGGTTTTCATTTTATACCAAAAGTTACAGCATAGAGTTGGCTGGACAGCTGTGGATGCGATACAAAGAATCTGAAGGAGAACTCAGGATCAGAGTCGCTGGATGCGAACATAGAACTGGGCTGGCAGGACAGGAGAGGAGAGTATCAGTTAACTAGAGTCAGAGTCAAAGAGCTGCGCAGACAGGGCAGACCCCTCAGGCACAACTCACGAGACAGTGAGGCCAAAGCCGCACTAATCAGAAAGATAGGACAGTGCAGGCATGTAAAGTAAGTTATTCATGTCAGAGTCAGGCAGGATGAGGTTAATGGAACTGGGAAAGACTAAACTTTGAGACGTGTTAGAGGGCTCCATCACCAGGTTTATAGCAGAATAACAGCCAAAAGTGATTAAGAGGATGTTGAAAGAAGAGTGGAACCCAAAGGGAATCCCCAGGAAACAGAGGTTGGTGGATAGATCATAAAGAACAGAAGGGGGAAATGATCACCACTACTATCGACTGCCTTACAGAATTCTACAAGAACTTCACAAAAGCCCTGCAGCAGGTCGAGGGATACCAAATCACCTACTCATGTTGCTTATGCTGCCTGCATTTTATGATGCTTATAAATTACTGAGAAACAAAATTCACATCCTCTACTACCCACACAGCTCAGACATCAGAGAACACGTGAATAGAACACTAAAGAAAGCATTAGCTAAATGCTATAAAAGAGATGGGTGGGCCTGTCAGTATCCTAATGTGACTGAGTGCAAGACCCAGAAAAGGAATTGGATTAACTTCAGTGGAAGTGATAATAGAAAGGCGAGGTGATTGCCAGGGAATGTTGCAACTGGTAACAATGAAGCAGAACACACAAGTGCAAAGGTTAAATGATTTGAGAAAGCAGTACAAGCAGCTGCACGAGGTACAACAGATTATAAGGTCAGCTGTTTGTGTGACAGAAAGGTCAAAGTGAAAGCAGAATAGGCCAAGGGCACCCAGTGTGTGTGTTAAAGTTTGCATCTAGGTAAGTGGGACCATAGAAGGTAATTATGTACAATGATGCATGTGCTTGCTTGAAGGTAAAAGGAAAAGGGGCTTTGGAAACACTTGTCACAACTGAAGCAGTTTACTAATTATTTCTTCATTTTGTTTTGCAGAACTAATCCTCATCAACTGGTGACGATCGTTAAATTTAGAGAATGTTGTCTGGCATGCAATTCTTTTAGCATTGCTGTTCTCAGCAGCAGGAACAAGGAGTACCATTCAACAAACACCCACAGTACAGATTTGACTAAACTAAACCACAAATAATAGGAATACACCACTCAAAAGAACAATTAGCATAACAGAAAGAGTAAAAGCAACCAGGCATTTGACAAACTGATAAATAACAGACTCTTTGGAGAGACTGACTCATTTGTTAAATTCCTGAATTTAACTCGTGTGAATTTTAGATTACTACAAAGTTGACCTATGCAAATTAACAATGATTGGATCTTGCATGCTAATGGGTACCAGCTCATGGTGTATTATTGTTCTAAACAGTTCTAATATCGGTTTACCTGATGGTATTTGGGTCAAACTGGAGCACTTTATACAGCTTTGGTTAAACAAGCGACAACACTGGCCACTTGCTTTAATGGTAGAAATTGGTTCCCAGTCCAGGAAGAAGGTTGACTGAAAATTGGTCGGGTCAACAATATCACTTCAGCATTCAACACAAGGACCTCAATAGTAAATTTAATTGATTTAGCTACAATAGACCAAAAGGTTCAGATTAAAGAACTTAAAAAGGTCTCAACTGACACTCTAGAGACAAAATTCCCAGAGGTCCTATTCATTGTGGCTGGTGACTTCAAATAAGCCAACCTCAAGGGTGCTGCCAAAGTACCACCAACACATTCCTCCCTCATCACAGGATCGAACATTCTGGACCACTGCTGCATAACCAAAGGCGCCTACCACTCCATCCCCTGCCCACATTTCAGAAAATCAGATTACAATGCCACGTGCCACCTCCCAGTTTCCACGCAGAAGCTAAAATGGGAGAACCCTCCACAAAAGGACAATGCTTGCCCGAGGCTGTGGAAGACAGTCCCTTGGACTGCTTAGATTCAGTGGACTGGACTGTATTCAAGTACTATACAAGTACACCACCATCAAGGACATTATTCACAAATGCATGGAGGACTGCGTATCAAAGAGGTCGAGACTGTGGTGTTGGAAAAGCACAGCAGGTCAGGCAGCTTCCAAGGAGCAGGGAAATCGACGTTTCAGGCAAACTTTTGCTCAAAACGTCAATTTTCCTGCTCCTTGGATGCTGCTTGATCTGCGGTGCTTTTCCATCCCCACATTCTCTACTCCAATCTTCAGCGTCTGCAGTCCTCACTTTTGCCTCCTGCGTACCAAAGAAGTCAATCTGACTGTTCTCCAACCGTAAACCTTTGATGAAACTGGAAATCCACTTCCTACTGAAGGCTAGATGTGCAGCATTCAAGTCAAATTACCCAGATCAATACAAGAAATCCAGATATGGTCTCTCCAAAGCATCAGGGATGCCAAGAGGCAGTACCAGACAGGTTAGAGGCCCATACCTACCAAACAGACGCCTGCCTCCTATGACCATCCTAAACAACATTATGGATACAAACGGAAGCAGAGCAGGATAACAGACAAAGACACATCCCTCCCTGATGCGCTCAATATTTTCTATGCTCAGTTTGAGCAGGATGCCAGTGGCGCAACGACACCTGCTATGACAGCCCCAGATACACCTGTTCCCTCGGTCACCACTGCATACGTCAGATCGGTTTTTCTGGGCGATGAGCGCAGACAGTGTCCCCAGTCGAGCACTCAGATCCTGTGCTGACCATCTGGCGGAGGCATTCACCAACATCTTCAAACTCTCCTTCCTACAAGCTATAGTCCTCGTCTGCTTTAACAAAACCACCCCCATACTTAAGAAAGCACATGCAATGTGCTTGAATGACGACTGCTCAGTGGCTCTGACTTCCATAATCATGGAGTGCTTTGAGAAGCTGGTCATAGCCCACAATAACTCCAGTCTTCCAGATGGCCTCAATCCTTGACAATTTGCCTACTGACATAACAGGTCCACTGTGGATGCCATATCTCTAGCCCTATACTCATCCCTGGAGCATCTAGACAATAAGATCACCTATATCAGACTCCTGCTGATTGAAGGCGGAGCTGTAGTTAACGCCATTGTCCCCTCCAGACTGATCACAAAACTCTATGACCTTGGTCTCGGCTCCACTCTCTGCAACTGGATGCTCAGCTTTCTGACCCACAGGCCACAATCAGTGAAGATAAGTAACTGTACCTCCTTCACAATAACACTGGAGTCCCCCAAGGATGTGACCTCAGCCCCCTACTGTACTCCATGTACACCCATGATTTTGTTGCCAAATTCTGAATGAACGTCATCCATAAGTTCACTGATGACACCACAAGAGGATGAATATCTAACAACGAATCAAAATACAGAAGGGAGATGGAGGGTTTGGTGATGTGGTGCAATGAGAACCTCTCTCTCAACATCGGTAAAACTAAATAACTTATCACTGACTTTAGTAAGAAAGAAGTAGAACATGCCCCCATCTACATCAACAAAATACATGTCAAGAGAGTAAAGAGCATCATGTTCCTTGGCGTGATGATAACTGGCAATCTGTCCTGGTCTTCCCACGTAGTTGTGACATCAAGGTGTTACGACAATGCCTCTTCTTCCTCAGGTTGCTCAGGAAACTTGGCATGTCCGTAAGGACCCTCACCAACTTCTACAGATGCACAATTGACAGCATACTGTCCAGGTGCATAACAGCCTAGCATATCCAGGGTGGTAGGAAACGACAGAGGATGACATGCCCAGGCCATTGTGGAAGCCAAACTTCCATCCCTGGACTCCAGTTACACAACTTGCTGCCGCGGAAACATTGCCAAAGACCCTTCACACCCGGTAGTGATCTACAACCTCTTCCAAAAGCCTGAACACATTCACCAGTAAGTTTAGGCACAGCTTCTTTCCGGCCATTATAATAGTACTGAATGGACACTCTACCCTCAAATAATGCTGATCTTGTACTGTTGATCTCTCTTGTATGCCCTGTGCAATGCCTCCGTCTAAGTCTTTAGTTCTGTACGTAATGTTTACTGTGATCTGCTTGTACTGCTCGTACACAAATCAATGAAGGAAAGCTTGGAAAAAAAAGGATAACGATTCAGGACACATTGTTCAGTACGGATCAAGACCTGACATAGGTAGTTCAGAATTTGACCACAGCACTAGAGAATGATGCCTAATCTATTAATAACTTAATCAAGGTGCAGGAAAATCTTTCAAATGAAGAATAAATCTTTCAAATCGTGGATCCTCAACCAGATGAGGGAATGATCTGAGACATATTTATTAAGGGCGAGTTACCGCTGTACTGCTACCAGCTCAGGTGCTAAACGTGTATACAAAACTGAAGGTGAATCTATTATAGATGACCTGTTGATCAGCATTACTCTGGCAATGCTGAGTTATACCAGAGACAACACCCATTAAGCATGATGCTGGAAAAGGACAGGAGATCAGGCAGTATCTGAGGAGCAGGAGAATCAGCATTATGGGCATAAGACCTTCCTCAGGAATGAATTACCCATGTCAGGTCTTGATCCGTACTCAACTATCTGTCCTGGATCCTTGTTCTTTTTTCCAAGATTTCCTTCATTGATTTATTTATTATCATGTAATCCGAAGTACAGGATGAAGGGCTTATGCCTGAAATATCAATTCTCCTGCTCCTCGGATGCTGCCTAACCTGCTGCGCTTTTCCAGCACCACACTCTCGACTCTGATCTCCAGTATCTGCAGTCCTTATTTTCTCCTACAACACCCATTAAGACATTTCATAAAATAGACAACATTGGGTTCACTAGAGAATGTATTACGTGAGGTAGAACAACATCCTACCATATGGGTTAGAGCCAGGGCTAAATATAAGTATTAGTACAGATGTAGTGTTAAAACGTTTTAAGTAGAATACACCCATCTGATATATGTAGCAGAGAGGCAAGATGTGGCTTTAACAGAGACTATATAGTGGGCAAAAGAGCCAATACCTGTCACATACATGGGTTATGGGAGATACTGTAATACCATATGGCAGGGTTGAGATATGGGAATAATCAATCATGCCCCATTCACAATGTGCTTACAACCACAGATACCAGCAAGAATGGGAAAGATAGAACTATTGAAGGATACAGAAGCAAGCTGTGGAAAGCATGAAAGACAACCTGATGCAACACATAAACCAGTTCTCATACGTTATCCCATCACTGACTAAACATCTCACCCTAACCCAGGGTGAGGCATGAGTACATAGGACATATACACTCCAGTAACTGGTTCAAGCCTTAATGGATGACATTAAACATTTAGACCCTACCACCTGGTGCAGCAACTAGGGAACAAACTTACAGATGCACGCATGGATTTGAGTCATCTCCCACATCCTGTTATTGTATCGATTTTATATCTAGCATGCCTGAGTTATTGCACCAGGAGGTCACACAAAAGATGGCAGTAAAAATGAACAAATCAAGGGCAAGAGGGAATTCTCAAAAAAGGATAAAATTGATAAAAATAATCATAATATTTAATAGAAATGGGTTATCTGTACTAGGAACTTTAGACAAAAACTAAGATATCAAATTTAAACATGACAGTTCGAAGAAAGAAGAGGTTTCTGCTGATTGAGGGGAGACATAGACATTGGCACACAGCACTTCAGATGAAAAATGTAATTAGTTCTGTAACTATAACACACAGGACAGCAAAACATCTAAAATTCTCTTTGCCTTGAAGTAACTAATTCACACCACTAGATGGTATCGACAAGCTCTTAAAATCTAAAAGTTATTTTTATATTTTCGTCTGTGGGATGTGAGCATAAAGCTGTCGAATAAAGGGGTACAGAGTGAAACAAACCTTTATTAAAATATATTTGAAATAATCAGTTACATGGAAAGCAAAGATTAGGATAACACATAGCTGTATCATTTAAACTTCTTTCAGGTGCAACATATAGTAACTTGCATTTATAAAGCACCTTTAGCATTATCAATGTTCTAAGGTGCTTCACAGAAATCAAAATCAGCCAAAAGCCAAGGAGGAGCTGTTAGATAACTAAAAAGTGATCAAAGCGGTAGGTTTTAAGTGAAGGAGAAAGAGGAGAAGAGGAGATACAAAGAGATTAAGAGAAGGAATTCCAGAGTTTGTGGTTTCAGTGGCTAAACACAAGGTCACCAAAATGGTGGAGCTAAGCAAGTGGGGAAAATATGAGGCCATAGTTGGAGAAAGTCAATGTTGGAGAGATGTAATGATGGAGACAGTTACAGAGATGGGAAAGGGTGAAACAACGGAGGGTTTTGAATATCATATTCCACACAGATTTAATTTTATGTGATGAAGTGCTGAAAGCATTAAAAAAAAGAGTAAAATAATTTTATTCCCTTGATTCAAATAAAGACAAAGTCATGCTCCAAACTCTTCTAGGAAGCATTTCAATTCTTGTTTTGCTATGTAGACATCTATGACAACTTACACACAACAAAATCTGGTTCGACGAACAATTGGTTTAACAGTTTGCATCGTATTTCAACACTCAACTGCCTCCACCAGTTTTAAAAGGAGTGAAGTATGAGTCTTTAGCCTATTTGAACAGGCTTCAAGTTTTACCTGAAGATCATGACATTTGACATTGTAGCAATGTCTCACAATTACGTTGAAGCTTAAACCTGTTAATCTACCTACATTTTGGAAGAGGCCCTGAACCTTCAACTTCGACTCATTGGGTTACAGAATGCCACTGATATAACCTAAGAATACTGTACACACTTGAAACATCCATTATGAGAATTCTCAGCACTCAAGATTTAACAATATTATGTTCTGCAGGGCAAGAAAGGGCTCAGATTATTTGTGCTTTTATGCGAGAATATCAAACCAGCTCAAGTGCAAGACTTTTGGAAGAATAAAAATGTTTCAAGAGCAATGCCTTAAGAATGGAAGGCTTCTCATCTTAATATCTTGCACCAATGTTAAATACTACACATTAGATGGAGAGTAAAGCTACCAGAGCCCCATCTTGACAGAAACAACCCTTAGTTTTCGATTTGACAAAATTGCCACCTTGTGGCCTGGAAGTGAAATTGCTAGGTTTGTTTTTATTCATTCATGGGATATGGGCATCACTTACTGGTCAGCGCCAAGAGTCAAATCAGACAAGGTAATGATGGCAGTTTCCTTCCCTAAAGGAGCAGGAGTGAGTATTGATGGTGGTTTAACCCGCAGGGCACCACAAAGGGAGATGTTAAGAAGATGGGACCTTCATAGTTTGTGATGCAAAGTGATGCCAACAGCACGGGTTTAATTTCACCGACTTGGATATGGTTTTCCTTTGACCAAAGTCCGTTCACTAGATCATTCAGCAACATATTATACACTTAAGAATGAGAGAAGTAGGACCAAATCATATTGTCTCTTGAACCTGCTTTCCATTCAATATGATTCTAGTTGATCAGTGGCCTTAATGCTACCTTGCCATTGCCATCTTTGGATTCCCAGAGCAAACTAAAAGAAGCAGGGCATAGAGAAGCTAAAGTAGGACGCAAGTAAGAAAAGTCTATTTATTATTGTACATATGTCATTTCCAATATCCTGAGCACAAGGATACCAAAAAACAGAATTGTTAATATTATTTGGATTTAAGTTGTTGCAAATTTATTGACAAGGTGACAACGACTTGAGAAAGACTCAAAATGAAAGACTGATAAACAAGGCTGAGGTTTCCCAGCCATTACCATAATACTAAAAGATTTACGGGCAGAATTAGGCCAGTCCATCGAGTCTGCTCCACCATTCTATCATAGATTCATATACACTCAGATTCATACAGTGCAGAAAAGGCCCTTCAACATAACTATCACTAAAAGTGCACTAATCCCAACTTCCTGCCCTTGTCCCATATCCTGCTGTTATTTGAAGTAGTCATCCAAACTTTTTTTTTGAAAAGGTTCTAAAGTTTCCAACATCCACTACCTTCCCTGGCAGTGCTGGCTGATGTATTTCTTAACTCCATCTTCCTGTCCTCTCCCCATAACCATGTCCAAGGAATCATATGGATGGAACCAAACCAACTGTACTGAAATGACCATTTCCCCCCAAAGGCAATCAAAACAGAATTAAAATCTATATCAAAACTTCACATTTTCCATTTAATTTGCACTGGCAGATGTTCACATATTAGGAAATGAAAGGTTACCTGCTCAGGGTGTTGCAGCTAAATGAGCCTACTAGGCAGAGCACAGAAAGGAAAACAGATGAATACACACAGAACCATAAAGGCTTGCTCTCACTCCCTTGTTGTCTCAAAAGGAGCAACTAGTGAAAATGTAGCTTGAAAATAGAACGATTAACTAAAAATGCCAGGATTCTACAAATTTCACGATAGTCGATCAAACTGGACAATAGCTAAATAACAGTGGATACAGGTCTCACTTTCACACTTCTCACTTGTATCTTATTGATGATAGGCTTTGAGTCGTCAAGAGGGGAGCTACTCACTGGAGTATTCCTAAGCATCTGACCTGCTCTTGTAGCCACTGTATTGTGCCTTCACAAGTCAAGGTCTCAAATTTAAAACTGGATCTGCTTTTATGTTGCTGGTTGGAACCAATACCCTTTTCAAACTTATTACTTATGTTTGTATACAAGTTTAAAGTTATGTTTTTTTCCCCTCAGGGTTAGAATGTAATAAAATTTCTTTCACTCAAGAAAACCTTAGAATTGGCTCCTTCATTTTGATCTGGCTAATTATGTTCTAATTGAATTGTGATAGCTGTGTGCTAAAAGTAAATGTTAAAAATTATTGTGCTTGGCTGACAGAAAGTTGTTAAGTGGAGTGCAGCCAAATCCCTCACCCCCTCAATCTGTCGTAATTATCAAAGCAAATAAAAGGTGTTATCTACAGTGCTATTCAGCTATACTTGTTCATCAACAAATTGCTAACTAGTCCTCAGTTCAAATTCTGCCAGGACAACTGCTCCTAACTTTGCATCAGCTTTACTCTAAACATGGACAGAAAGCTAAATTCCACAGTATAGTTAAAGCAAATGCCTTTGCTATTAAGATAGTACAGTACGGCACCAAGTCCTTGCAAAACTGGACATAAGAACAAAAGATATAGAAACAGGAATTGATCATTCAGCCCCTCCATGCCTGCCTTAGTATTCAGGCTGATCTGACCTTGGACTCAAATCTGCTTTTGTACCACTTTAGCAAAACCATCAACTCCCTGATACTTCCAAAACCTGTCCACCTCCTTTTCAAATGCCTTCAATGATCCAGCTTCCATAATTCTAGGGAAACGAATGCCAGATACTGACTACCCTCTGAAACCATATTGGTTTCTTATATCCAAGAATCTCTCACTACTACTGTATTATGTTAAAACCAAGTTTACAAAGCATCATTACTAGATGCAGTAAAATGCACAATTCTCTGCAACATATTTCCAAAGTCAGGATGGTGAATGGCTTGGAGGGGAACTTAAAGGAGGTACAGTTTCCATATATCCACTAGCTTTCTAAATGGAAGTGGTCATGGGCTTGGAAGGTGAGCCACAAGGACTCTTGGCAAATTTCTGCATGCTTCTTGTAGATAGTACATACTACTGCTACTGAGTATTGACAGTAGAGGGAGTGGAAGTTGGACTAATCATGCAGGTGTCTTTGTCCTGGATGAAGCGTAGGGCATGTGGGGAGTATTCAATCATACTCCTGACATATAGATGATGGGCAGGCTTTGGGGAGTCAGGAGGGGAGTTACTCATGGCAGTATTCCTAGTATTTGATTTGTTCTTGCAGCCACTGTGTTGTACCGTCACAAAATAGTTTGTTGATATTCCATAAAGTTATAAAAGAAATTCAAGAATTCCCAAAGAAATAGGCAAGCTAAGGGCTCTTTGAGTTGAAGGTAATGCAGTGGTACGTATAAAAAAAGCAGTTAATGGATGGAAAGCAGAGTCTGTAGAAATTATGCACATTTAAGTTGGTTGGTTGAGACTAGCAGATTGGCACATGGATCAGTGCTGAGACCCCAACAATTTATGGCTTCCATTAATGACTTAGATAACAAGAGGAGGCAGAAACTAATTTTACTAATGATACAAACCTAGATGAAAAGGTCACAACCCCTAAAGAGATAAAGACAGGTGAAATGAGTGGACAACAAGATAGTAGATGGAGTGTAATGTAGTAAAATGTGAAGTTATTTAGTTTGATGTTAAGAACAGTAAAACAGAATTTTTTTCCAGATGTGAAATTTCTGAGCGTTCAAAGAGCAAGGAACATATAAAATTAGTATGCAGGAACAGCACATAATTAATTAGGAAGACAAACAGCATGTTTGCCTTTATTACAAGGGAATTGATGTACAGGAATAAATAAGTTGTCGTACAATTATCCAAAGCTTTGGTATTTGGAATATTATGCAGGTATGGTTCCCATATTTATAGAAGTATATTCTTGCATTGGATGCTGTACAGTGAGGGCTTAATAAACTAATCCCTGGGAAAAATGGGCTGTTCCATGAGGAGAGGCTGAGTATATTGGGCTTATATTCTTCTGAGCTTCAGAAGGATGAGAGTTCAGCTCATTGAAGCATAAGAGATTCTGAAGGGGCTTGATAGAGTAGATGTGGAGAGATCACTTTCCCAGTCATAAAATCTAAAATACATAGCTTCATCTCCATTTAGAACCAAAATGAGGACAAGTTATTTCAGTCAAAGGGTTAAGAATGTCTACCCAGACGGTTGTGGATGCTACATCTTGGAATATATTTAAGGCTAGGTGGTCAGATGTTTGGTCTCTAAGGGAATCAAAGGATATTTGGACCTGGCAGGGAAAGCAAGTCGAAGCCCAAGAGAAGTCAGGATTAAGTTGATTGGTGGAGCAAGCTTGACAGGCTACATTGCCTACTCCCGCACCTATTTCTTCTGTTTTTGTAAATTCTGGCCATTGGGAGAGTTCAATTCCAACTTAAAATCAGAGGCAGTAGCCAAGAGTACACCCAAAGATGGGTGCTATTTATTAAGATAAACAATACCTTTCAGAAGCAGAAGACTTGAGGCCTTGCCAGCAAATTCCAATATTGCATTTCTAACTGGAGCAGTACCATTGACTTTTTTTTTTAAAAACGCCATGGTACTTTCAGCTGAAGATCAAATTTGCAATGGACACTTTACCAAAGTGCCATACAAAACTACCCTCAAAGATACACCAGAGTATAAGTACCACTGAATGGTAGTTTTTAAAATAGTCGTACACATATCTTTCGTGATTTCAAGGTAAAAGTCGTATTGTTGTGTTGTGTTAAAGAATCCAAAGCCCTTATTACAGCTAAGACACTCATAACTAACCTTGGATCAGACCTATGAATGCTTGCTATGCCCTTGTGCTGGAAATTTTTTTCCCTCTTGCAGAACCGAGAACGACCAAGATAACATTTGTTCTCCAGTGACATTGCTCACTGGGTCAAAGGACACAAGATAGATTACAAGATAGGCAGATCATCTCGTGGTGACAGCTTGCAATTATAACATCCAAAAGGATCTCTGTGGAATTCCCATGAGAATTGATTATACAAATATTTTTTAATGCAAACATAAAAAACATGGCCAAAAATCTTAAATGGGAAAGAAAATGGAGTTCAAGATTATTATTCGAACATTATTTACAGACTGGTTGTATTATCAGTTAAATGAACTTTGATGGAGATGTCGAAGGTAAAAAGAAATCCTATCCTCAACTAAATCTCCAAAGGCATGCAGAATTTGTGGTGTGGTACAGGCAAAAACAGCATGGGAAAACAATCCAGCAAATAAAACGAACATCTCGACAAGGAGAATTTGTCAAATTGAGACCTAATAGAATCATTCAACTTCAAACCAAAATCAAACAGAAATCTTCCAACTGGAAGAAAAACAAAACATTCAGCTGGAGCTCTGATAAAGAGTAATCTAGATTAGAAATATTAGCTTGCTGTCTCTCCACGGATGCTGCCTGACCTGCTGTGATTTCCAGCATTTTTTGTTGTTTCCAAAAAATTCTGTTGATGACTATGTGGCTGGAAAAAAAAAATCAGATCACCGTTTTAATGAAGTTACGAAACTGGTGAAGAACAAATCACTTCAGGAATTAATCGCCTGCGCATCATCCTAGGTGATATCCAAGGGGCAATGCACCTATTCTAAGTGCATTGAAGACAAATGCAGAGGATGGCAATTCATATACACAGAAACTTTATTAAACAAAGAATAGTCCACAGAAAACTCATCAGCGCACAAGGTGATGTCTTTGGAGACTTCACTAAGAGAGAAGCAAAACTGATGCATTCGTGCATGCAGCAGCTGGTTGAAGCATAGCTCAAGAACCCACCTGCTGGATAAAATGTTGGACTGACTATCTTGGTGAGATGTTTTGGTTTCCACGTAACAATTATCTTTTAGTTCACTGGTTGTTGATGTGTGATGTTTTTTTGCATGTGAAGTGTCAGTACTTTCGACATTACTATAGTCTTGCTTTTTTACGTGCAGCAAATGTTGTCTTCCTGAATCTGTCATCAGCACATCTCTGAGTACAATTCTGGCTTCCCTGGCAAAGTGCAACACAAACACAAGTGTTTAAAAAGGAATTAATGAAAATACCATTGGACAAGAAAAAAAAAGAGAAAAATCGCATTTGTAGAAATTTATGATTTCGTATAGCAATAAAGGAGGAGTTACTATTTTATAAAAGGTCCAATATTATTAGGTGAAGTACAGCAGGACCATGTATTATGGAACATCTATTCCAGTTTTGCAATACATGAGCCTCTTGCTGTCAAATGTCCTCCTTCTGCTGTAGGAAGGTTTAGAATAGAGTTTCAGAGATATCAGTTCAAAACTCATTTTTAAAAATGTGTTTACAAAAAAACTGAATTTGTAACTTGCACATTCAGGCCACAAGCCATTGCCAAATGTTAAAGGTAGTCCATCAATGTCAACGATATTCAAAGCAGATTGCTTGCCTGCAGTCGGATTGATTATTTTAACCTCATCCAGATCAAAAGCTGGGTACCTGCTGTTGAAGCACCTGATGTTATCTACTCTTGAAGAGAATTTCACTGCCTCAAAATACTACTGATGCTTTCTCATTAAATCAGCGTAGCTGGCTCCAATTGAATGTTAGTTATTGGAGACAATCTTAACAAATAAAACAAACATAAAATAGAGCAAAGCCTTCTGATTACCGAAGGTAGGCTACAGAGCTAATGAAAGACAGAAATGGCATTAGTGCTGAAATGACAATCAAGGGAAATGAGAAGATAAATTAATGACATGTAAAATGCTAAAAATAAAATAATAAAAAGAGCTGTGGAAATATTATACAACAAGAAATTAGAAGATTACCTCAGTGGCCAAGAGGTAGCATTTAGCAACAAAGCATAGCTAAGTAAATATTACCATTAACTTCTAGTATAGGCAATTATCAAATTGAGATTAACTACAGTTCAGATAATAAACACATTTTTTGACCACGGACAGCTTAGGGAAGATAGAAAAGTGATATCTTCCAACCATTTCATGGTGAAATTATTTTCTGCGGCATTTAAGCAGACTCAGTGACAAATATAGTGGATTGTTTCAATATCAATTTAACCTCATAAAACAAAGAATGATTATGACTACAAAATAAAGGGAAACAAAGATACCAGGATAAAAACATTTATTAAAAAAAAAAGGACAATTGATCATATTCTTACTTCAATTGAACATCATCTCCTTGGAAGTTGTGCTTTGAATGGCTTTTCCTCCGTTGACTATAAGCAATCGAGTCTCGATTTCTTGTTTTATTGAAAGTATTATAAGAGAATGGCCAGCGCTTCTGAAAACAGACCCAAAATCTAATGTTTTAAACAAAGCTAATCCATTATAACAAAAACCCGTGAATATATATCCAGGATATTTACTGAAGAGAAACAATATTAATCTACGGTACCTACTTTCATTATCTCTCAAAGGGGTGGAAGTAAGTGGAATTCTGTGCCCCAGGGGTGCTAGACTGCAGGTCATTGAACTTATTCAAGGAACAGTTTGTGGAGAAGATAGTCAAAGGTTATAAGGGACCAGGCAACAAAGTGGGGATACAACCACACCAGACCATCCATGATGTTATTGAATATTGGGAGGTTGGCACAAAAGGACCAAATGGCCTAATTCTGCTCCAAAGTCACAGAGTCATAGAGATGTACAGCATGGAAACAGACCCTTCAGTCCAATTCGTCCACGCTGACCAGATATCCCAACCCAATCTAGTCCCACCTGCCAACACCTGGCCCATATCCGTCCAAACCCTTCCTATTCATATACCCATCCAAATGTCTTTTAAATGATGCAATTGTACCAGCCTCCACCACTTCCACTGGCAGCTCATTCCATATACGTACCACCCTCTCTGTGTGAAAAAGTTGCCCCTTAGGTCTGTTTAATATCTTTCCCCTCGCACCCTAAATCTATGCCCTCTATCAGGACTCCCCCACCCCAAGGAAAAGACTTTGCCTATTTATCCTATCTATGCACCTCATAATTTTGTAAACCTCTAGAAGGTCACCCCTCAGCCTCTGACGCTCCAAGAAAAACAGTCCTAGCCTGTTCAGCCTCTCCTTATAGCTCAAATCCTCCAACCCTGGCAACATCCTTGTAGATCTTTTCTGAACCCTTTCAAGTTTCACAACATCTTTCCAATAGGAAAAAGACCAGAATTGCACACAATATTCCAAGTGGTCTAACCAATGTTCTGTACAGCCACAACATGACCTCCCAACTGCTGTACTCAATACTCTTACCCATAAAGGAAAGCACACCAAATGCCTTCTTCACTATCCTATCTACCTGCGACTCCACTTTCAAGGAGCTATGAACCTGCACTCCAAGGTCTCTTTGTTCAGCAACACTCTCGAGGACCTTACCATTAAGTGTATAAGTCCTGCTAAGATTTGCTTTCCCAAAATGCAGCACCTCGCATCTATCTGAATTAAACTCCATCTGCCACTTCTCAGCCCATTGGCTCATCTGGTCAAGATCCTGTTGTCCACTACACCTTCTTACTTCAGGGTGAATCTTGTGAATTTTACTTCCACAACAAAGGCCTACATTTCAGTTCACCTTTGGAATTCAGAAGCAGAGCTGGACTGTGTTCTGTGAAGTTCTTTACATTAAGTTGTGAACAAGTTACAGTCTCACTAAACACAACAATCTAATAATTGCTTAGTATCTTTATAGATTGCTGTGCATTATGTATAACAGATTACAACACATTATACTGGTTAGAATACTTCCACAAACAATGTCTAAAATATTTTTATTGTCCTTTCAACAATATACGTTGCAAAACTAATCTGTATTCTCACTGTCTGAAGCCAACTCTTATTTCCACAGAAATTCTCAGCAGACAAATGAGTTATTGTTTCAGGTCTGTGATCTTTCGTGATAAATTCTGATTCACATCTAAAACAATAACTGGGTTTCTTTCTCAAAATACTTTGACAACAACTCAGTATTGCCATCAAATAAATAATTACTTTTGAAATAGGACTGAAAGTAGCTTCAGGGAAACAAACAGAGAAATATATCAACACACTTCAGAAGAAGGAATAAAAACGGTACACAAAAATTGTGTACAAAATGGTAAAATATTCATAGCGGTAGGAGGGAGAGGAAGGGTGTACAGGAAAGAGACCTCAGACAGACGAATGTTTAACAGGGTCAGGTAAGTTAGAAATTTTATTGCACAGAAGAAAACCATTTGACCTATCACTTCTGCATTGGCTCAAAAAGAGAGTTATATATCCAACTGCACTTTCCAGCTTTTGGTCCACAGCTGTATAAATTGCAACACTTCATGTGTTTATCCAAATAACTTGTAAGTGTGCTGAGTTTCGCTTTCTAACATCTCTTCAAGTAATGATTTCCAAACTGTCAGCAACACTGAGCACTCATCCAAAAATTGTTTTTTTAACTATTGTGTACCATCCTAACAACTTGCTTAAATCTTTTGGCAGTCTCATGGAGTTAAACTACTGAATTTTTAAGTGCACCAAATTATGCAGTGAGTTAGGCTCATGCTTACTACTTGTTTTTTTTAAGCCAACTGAGTTGGTATCAACCATGTGATAATGCTATCGTGTAGTTGTCCACAGTTGAGCCTTAGGGAAGAAAAAGACAGTGAAAGATAGAGAAATGAAAGCTTCCCTCTCATAATCACAATGTAATGATTTCAGCTACAAAACAAATGCATGATTATCAAGTTAAAAACAAGATTGGGCTAATGGCTGTTGGGCTGCCCAAAGTCCCAGAGCCATGGTAAACATTCAGTCTCTATGCTCATATTGGATATGACAGCATTGTAACTATGTTCCGGGTTTAGCAACCAATATTCTGGAGATTGTGAATTCAAATTAAATAAATCTGGTTTAAATGCACTTATCAGTAATTGTGAGCATGCAACTATTAGATTGTCTTTAAAAACTAATAGGTGTATTAATCATCTTAAGGAAAATAAACTATTCATCCTTAGACTACATAAGTAATTCCAGATACACAACAACTTGTTGATTTTTTTGATCTGAAATAACACCCAGTTGTCACCATCTTCAAGAGCAATTACAGTGGACAATAAAACGCTGGCTATGCCAGTATCAGCCATGAAAGAACAAAGAAAGCATGAAGATCAGAAACTTAGACAAGATACATAAAGTCTTTTTACTTCAACTCACATGCGACGGTCTTAAATTTTCAATTCTGGAATCAGTAAGTCGGGATAGAGGAGAATGAGTCTCTACATTGTCCTTCTCTGTGACTTTTTTCTTCTTTGGAATTTTAAATTTGTCCCCAGACTAGAAACAGAAGAAAATCATTCAGTGTTGAAATAAAATTTTCAAAAAGAATCAGAATGCCAAGACACTTCATCAAATTAGTACAAGCTTTAATATAAAAATATCCATTAATTTGGAATTTAAAGAAACAGACATTCTAAATGAAAGTAAAAATAAATACTTTGCAATTCAATGTACTTAAAGAAATAAAATCATTTTGCAGTGCAATCTAGATAAGCACATTTAAAGGGAGTTTGTATGGGTACCCAGACAGATCAATATTTTACAGCATGACAGGCTGGACTTCATGAAGCAAATTGAAATAATCAGCAACCTGAATATAAATTTGACCTTTCATGGCTAGAGTGATGCTCCCTAGTAGTAATTATTAATTTAGTACTCAGTTAAAAACTCAATTACTCTTCATTTCACAATATAACTTTTTCCAAAGGTCTTTACAGTGAGATATGAATAATACAGCAATGGAAGTTCTCATCTGTTCAATTACTTCCGATTAAATGATATTGAAGGAAACGTCAATGATACACCCTCTGAATTCGCATGGGAATACAGCCAAGCAACTTCTGGATATCGAACTGCAAATGTGCTACCAACTCCAGAAACCACAACTCTGAAATGGTCAATAATGGTGGCAGATGCTGAAAACATTGCTGCCATAATCATCATGAAATCTTGATGTATTAAAGCAAGATGTCACTGTATGAGAAATTAGTAATATCAACAATCACAATAATGAATCAGGCCAGGAAGGGCCTCTTCTGCAATTTTAAACTCTGAATCACTCTTTATAAAGTACAATTTTCACGAGCATATTTACAGCTCTTCACAATGTAGAAAGTTTGAATTTTGCCACATAATTGTAAAAATGTTGAACTAAGTTGAGATAAGGAACAATGGAGTTGACACGGACCATCATCTATGAGCAGCAAACTAATGCACAGAGATGACAATTTTCCATCACAACATGGCCAAAAGAAGCATCCACAAAAGGTGGGTGGTGGTGGCAGCAGGGTGATCATACTGGTTCCAAACCAACCATGGTTTAAGCATTTCTAACTGGTTTTACATAAGCAATGTCATTTATTTGGTCCTTGGGGTATGGGAGATACTGACAAAACAGTTTTATTGCCCATCCAATTGTCTCTACAGTTAACCATGCAGTTGAGTTTTTACAAAAATGCAAAAGCTTTTGTGATCCTTACTTCTACTGATGCTAACTATCAAGTATAATTTCTCAGTTTCAATGGTAGGATTTGAACTTAACGTCAGTGTTGCTAGACTTATGGTAAGATTGCTGGATCACTGCTTGCTTTCTACAATCCTGAGAAACCTGACTTGATGCGAGATAACACAACACAGAACAAAAGCAAAATAAGATGGTCAGAGATGATGGATGCCAAAGTGAAAAGAAATGACTAAAGAAAGGGTAATCTTGATCTCACACCTCTTTACAAAATAGAAAGATAAAGCAATTCTGAAGGAATCCTACACAAGGTTTCACTTCCAAAAAAAAATCTCAAACCCTTAAAATTCAATTGTTATTGTAAAAAGAATTGCCTACTTTAAACATAAATTCAGAAGGAGAATATCTTCCTGGGGAGTTAGGAGGGGTAACAAAAGCACCAACTTGAATTCCTTAGTTCTTTGATATAAATTGACCTGTCAGCAAGATGGGAGCAGAATAAGATGCTTCAACTGGAGCTCATCTGCTCCATCTGTTCTTTTTTTCTTTTATTCCCCTCCACCTCCCCCCATTTTCTGCATTAGGGGAATGGAGAAGCTGACAAGCTCCACAGGCTAATCGTGGAGCAGCAGCCAACTCGGGAGAAGCAGTTCCGGGGCAAAGGTTGGTACATGGGAAGCAGTCCCGGGTTGGCAGCTGGCACAGGGAAAGCAGTGCTGGGACAGAGACTGGCATGAGAAGTGAGTCCCAGGTGGAGGCTGGCGCGGGGAAAGCATGCCTGGAGCAGCAGCTGGTGAAGGGGAAGCAGTCCTGGAACTTATCCTGGCACAGCTGAGAGCCAGTACAGAGCAGACTGGAGGCTTGGAGTGGAGGTCTGACGCAGGCAGTCGGTCAACACGTGGATGCTGCCTGTGCTGAGCTGGTGCAATATAATGTTTATTTGAAATTTTTTAATCTGACTGTAATGTCAATTCTTTAACTATGTCTTACTTTGAACTTATTCTTTCAATACTAAAGTAATGCAATTCTTTTTCTTTTTACTCCTCTTTGTATCTAAGATTTGTACTTACGCACTTGTACCTAAGATGGGCCATCAGAGGAGACATTATAAAACTTTTCACTGTACTCCTGTATTTGAGTACATGTGACAGTAAAGGATATTCTAAATATAACAACAACATGCTTGTACTTATACAGCAGTTTTAATATAGGTGAAGTGCCCCAAACTACCTTCCAGGAGAGCTATTAAATGAAATTTGACACAGAGCCACATAAGACAATTAATACATGGCCTAAAACTTGATCAAATGTTCAGGTTTTCAGCAGCAACTCAAAAGGAGGCAGGGAGTGTGAGGTAGAAATGCCCAGGAAGGAAATTCCCGAGTCTAGGGTAATACTTCACAAACCCTTTCCCACTGAGAATCCATTCCAAGGCTTGAAAATCATTGCAACGTCTTGGGGAGGGGTGGAGGGGAGATTTGAGAGCGAAGAGGAGGGTCCACCATTGCCATCTCAGTATTTGCAATTGTACCTGTAGTTGTGAGTGATATGGGGCTTGGTTTGTTTAGGATACCTGGTCAGCATGATCTGTTTTCTTGCTGCACAGCTCTGAGAAATCAGACTTTATTAAAAGGTGGTGAAGTGACATAATAAAGAAACACATTTATTGTGAAACAACTCAAAAGGTGAAACAAAAAGAGTATTCCCTGTAATTGAAAATGTTTTTAAAAAATAAAGAATCATTCGTGGAAATCATTAATGTACACAGTAATCAGCCATAAAATTTTAAACAGTGCCCAGTGTTTTTGTATCTGAAATCAAAACAGCTCAATTCTAAGAACCTTCTTGGAAGTGCTACAAATGGACCTAATTAGCAAACACTCACTTGATTAGTCTGGCAGCGTGACCAATTTTAATGATCAAAGTTGGCTTCCAACAAAATGATTTTTATTTAAGCAAAATACCAGCACAAAAGATCACAAACTTAAATTTGTACTGGACGTACCTTGTGTTCAAACTTCTTGACTATTTTACACTAGTTTTGCCAATCATAGATAAATTATACTTGGAAAAAGTGTAACCTGGTTACATTTAATTTTTCTAATTGATGATTGCCTCAGAAATGCAACTTAGATTTGTCTTCACAACCCTCTAAAACGAATATTGCATAAAACTCAAATTAGTGAACAATTGACATCTTAACAGCATTAAAAAAAAAGGATTCTATAATCATTCAGTGCCTTCACCAGTAAAGCTTGGCAGAATAAACCAAAGAAGCAAAAGAAGACTTCACAGTGAAGTCTAACTTACAGAACCAAATGCAGAAATTGAAGTTTATACCTTTAATGTCCCTGGTCCATCCTGGCCAGCAGGTTGAGTTGATGCCCTACGTCTATCCATTTGGGCAGCAGTAGGATCACTATGTACAAGAATACAATTTACACAAGTGTTTGAATGTCAAAGTAAAAGATTACAAGCATTTTTGTCAGTATTTGTAAACGGAAATATCACAGAAAATATAAATAGCCTTTTATTTTGTTACAGTGAAAGCCTTAAAATGTCTCAAAAGAACGTGCAATATGTGTTCAATAAATAATCTGCTTAAATATATTATTGAATAGAGGTAATAAGTGATTTTTCCAGAAGGTACCTCACAAAGTTTAACATACATTAAATATCTGAAGAGAGAGTACATTAGCCAGCTAAGAGGTCAATATTGGCAAAAACATAATTGAAGGTTTTAAACAGAAAATGAGAATGTGATACGTACCTCAATGTTTGTAAATAATGAGATAATCATGAACTAATTAAATCGGCTTGAATTCATTTTTAAAAATTACTAAGCATATAGGAAAAGAGAATCACAACATGCAATACAATGCAGCATACAGCTTCATAGAAACAGATTCAATTCAAAGGAAATCGGATAGTTATCTGAAGAGAAAACGTATGCAGTGTTACAAGGAAAAGCTAAGGGAGTGTGACCAGTTGAGTAGCTCTTTTTGTGATACAAAAGGCTGAATGGCCTTCCTTCTGTGTTGTAACCATTCTATGATTCTAGCTTTGTGAGACTTTTTTTTAAATTAACCTGTTCAGGGATATTATTACACAACTCTGGAACAGGTGGGACTTGGGCATCCTGGTTCCAGGGTAAGGACACTACCACTGCACAAGATCCTATGACTCTAGTCTTATTACATAATGCCACATTAGATTTAATGTGTCTGATTCAATTCAAAGGAAATCGGATAGTTATCTGAAGAGAAAATGTATGCAGTGTTACAAGGAAAAGCTAAGGGAGTGTGACCAGTTGAGTAGCTCTTCAACAAAATAAAACAATTCGTTAATGAACCAATGCTTCAACTATCAAACTGTAAACAAGACAGCATTTGGATTTATTTCCTGTAGTGTATCAAGGAGCTATTGAATAAACATTACCACATAAATCTGTGCACGAAGAACAATTATAGACGCAGCAATGTCACAAACATGCTTAAGTCATTAACTCAATATTTCATGAGCTGTTACTAGGTGAATATGTGAAATTTTCAACTGATGTCAATTGTGGGTAAACAAATCCCCTAGGCCTTTAGGATAATTGTTCTTACTTTTCTCTTAATGAAATTCTCCTACGTGATATGTTATTCATCCTGAACATTACTGAATAATACTTAATTCCCAGAAGTTAGTTAGTATTTGATGCCATGTCATGGGCACTCAAGAATCCCCATGGAACAACTGAATGGGTTCCAGAGAGAGTTCTCACAAATGGCAATACTTTGGTGAGAAAAATATTTGTTTTTCTATACGAAGTATTCAAGGCCATATTAGATACCTTTTCCAATACCCCTTCCCAAGAAATCTATGCAAACAGCACCAAATTTATAAACTTTTATTAAAACGTCTTAATTAAAAACTAGTCAGAATCTAACAAGATCTTTTCTGACTGGGATCACAATGCATTACTTTCCAACTGAAAGGGAATTCAGGAAAATGCATTTCTTACTTGAAACTTACTGCATGTGAGAGTACTGGGAGAAAAGACAATTGACATTTTCAGAAGGAAACAGGATGGGTTTTTTTGAGAAATAAAACTTCTTTTAGATATTCCTTACAAACTACCCATTTAATTAAACGTTAGCCTGAGCATGACTTTCTTTGGGTCAATATCCATTCTTGTGTCACATCTTCAAAACCACCTTGGGAAAATTGTCCATGCTCAACATGCTCTATAAAGATGAGTTGTTGTTGAGATATTTCAGTAAACTAACCTGAAAATAAAACAACCCACACAAATAGACTAAAATGGGATTGAGGTTCACAAGGAGGAGGTGTTAGCAATTATTTTCACATTTTCCAGAATTAAGTCCCTAGGCCGGATGGGATTTATCCTTGGATTCGTTGAGAAGTCAGGGAAGAGATTGCAGAGCCTTTGGCTTTGATATTTATGTTGCTATTGTCTACAGGAATAGTGCCAGACGTCTAGAGGATAGCAAATGCTGTCCCTTTGTTCAAGAAGGGGAGTAGAGACAACTATAGACCAGTGAGCCTTACTTTGATTGTGGGTAAAGTGTTGGAAAAGGTTATAAGAGATAGGATTTACAATCATCTAGAGATGAATAAGTTGATTGGGGTAGTCAACACTGTTTCATGAAGAGTAGGTTGTACCTCACAAACCTTATTGAGTTCTTAGAGAAAGTGACCAAATAGACGGATGAGAGTAAAGCGGTTGATGTGGTGCATATGGATTTCAGCAATGTGGTTGATACAGTTCCCAGTGGTAGGCTAGTGCATAAAATACTGAGGTATGGGATTGAAGGTGATTTAGCACTTTGGATCAGAAATTGGCTCGCTGAAAGAAGACAGAGGGTGGTGGTTCCTCCTGGATTTCAGTTACTTGTGGTGTACCGCAAGGATCTGTTTTGAGGCCACTGCTGTTTGCCATTTTTATAAATGACCTTTATGAGAGCATAGAAGGATGGGTTAGTAAATTTGTGGATGACACCAAGGTCAGTGGAATTGTGGATTGTGCGGAAAGAAGCTGCAGAGCTGGGCTGAGAGGTAGCAAATGGAGTTTAATGCAGAAAAGTGTGAGGCGATTCATTTTGGAAGGAGCAACAGGAATAAAAAGAGTACTAGGCTAATGGTAAGATTCTTGGTAGTGTGGATAAGCAGTGATCTCAGCAACCATGTATATAGATCCCTAAACGTTGGTCACCACTTAACACTGGTCTGGCTTCCTCAGAGCAGGCTCTCAGAATGAGTAGAGCTCTGACACTCCTGTTTATCTCTGTCAGCCAGGGCTCCCCGATTGGCAGCCCCAATCAGGGAAGTCATATTCTGAAATCCACTTGGCTGACCTTGTTACAATCAATACATTCCTGCCCCTCCAAGTCCAGAACATTGGCCTGTTCTTTTTCTTGTAGCATTTCTAGAGGCATTTTTGCACCAGGTCCAGTTCCTCTGACTCCGCTTTGGATATGGGTAGGCTCTACCAGACCATAGCTCGCCTCTTGCAGCTTGAACATTTAAGAAATTAATCCTCTTCTTCAGGTGTTAATGGCACCAAGGCTGCAATATCTGCAGTCCATCTCAAACTCAGATATTTCTCAGATGCTAGACAGAGGGGGAGAACACACGAGCTCAGACAGCCTTTCTGGCTGTTCTGAAGGGCCAGATATCTTTTGCTTCTGTCCCATATGCACGTTTGCAGCTTTCATGTGGTCTGAGTTCAGGACTGTTTTACCAACCTGAACTTTGTATACCATGAGACCCGACCTCACGTCGGCCATGCCTCTTACCCATGCAGACCCATTCCTGTAGTTTTGGCACCAAACTTCAACTTCATCCCCTGAAGTAAACTGTCTCTCTCACTTCGAGGATCTTATGTCTGGATGCTGTTGTTTCACACCCTACTGCCCAGCCCTTGCAGAGATCAGATTTAAACTGCTGTGGAGTCTTCTTCCCATTCACAATACTGCTAGACCCATCCCTCAAGTTGCCTGATAAAGAAACAGCCTTTACTAGATAACAAACTGTCCCATTTCCTGTTTGATTAAGCCTGCCCTCAAAGTTTAGACTTCTTTCTGTCAGACCATTGGATGATGGATCATATGGAGTTGTCCTTTTATGTCAAATGCAATTTGACTTTAGGAAATACTCAAATCCGCTGCTGGTAAATGATGGCCCATTGTTTGGGACCAACACTTCTGGAAGGAATTCATGCATTGCAAAAGATGCTTGCAGCTTTTCTATCATCATACGTGTTTGATTTATGAACCCTATGTAAGTCCAAACACTGAGTGTCCACAACGACTAAGAACGTTGAACCCATGAAAAAGGGCTGGCATAGTCAACTTGTAACCGAGTCCAGGGTTTACCCTGCCATTCCCACGCATGAGGGAGTTGCTGGTGTTAATTTGTGACCTTATTAGCACTCTGGGCACTGCCCCACTAACACAGCTATATCTGAATCCACCAGTTATGGCTACCAGACATAACTTCTTGCCAACATCTTCATTTTAGACACCTCAGATGAGCCTGGTAGAGTTCAGGGTCTGGCAACCTTTACTCAGGACAATCACACATCCAAATAAGATATCTTCCTCTATGGTGATCTGGTCTCACCAGATCCAGAAATGTTTCAATTCTGGCTGTGATAGCCCTTTTGTTTCCCCAACCACTACCAGTTGCTTTAGTTTTGTCAGGCCAGATCTTTTTATGTCCACAGTCTGATATTGTCAGTGGTGACCAGAAGGATGTCCAGAAAGTTTAAAACCAGACAGACTCTTCCAATGGTGGCACCACTAGTGGCATATCTGCCAACAGGAGGCTACTTAAGGCATCTGCATTTGCTTCTTGACCTCCCAGCCAATGCTCCAACTTGAAACTGTACGCACTTAGAATGAGAGCCAAACGCTGAATTTGACTTGAAGCTATGGACGGCATGGGCTGGTCCTCGGAGTGGCTGTAGCAGGGGTTTATGGTATATTACAATTACAAATCTAAGTCAGAAAAAGGGTATTGGTGGAACTTTCACACAGCCAAGATGACAGCCAAACCTTCTCTCTCTATCTAGGCATACTTGCACACTGCTCTGGAATCTTGTGCCATTGGGTGCTGCTCTCCACTGAGCCATCTATGAGCAAACACTACCCCAATACGGTGTGGGGAGGCAACCCACGTCAGCACTTGATCTCAATTGTGATCAGTGTACCAAAACCTTAGGTGATGATAGCTGTTACTTCACTTCCCTAAAGGCTACATCTTGGCGATGAGATGATTTCCAAGGCTGTCCCTTTTCCAATAGGGGATGCAAGGGTGTCAGGTTGCATATGAGCTTTCCATAATAATTCACCAATTCAAAAGACCTAAGCTCCAGTACATATGTGGGAGCCAGGGCACCTCTGGTCACCCTCAATTTATCTTCCAAAGGGTCTAACCCGGTCTTGTCGACTGTAGCCCAAGTAGGTCACTTGGGGTGCCTGTAACACACATTTTCCCCTTCCAAGGCATAATATCCACCTTGGCGAAACATCTATGTCCAAGTTCTCCAAGTCCTCTTTATTGGTTGTCCCTGTTATTAGCATGTCATCCAACCAAGTGGTGACTGGGGTAGACCTTGTAAAATGTTCAGCAATGTCTGTTGAAAAATGGCACAGGCTGATACCAATTTTTAATATACTGCCATTTAGGGTAAGAACCCTTATGGGTATTAACCGTAGTATACTTCTGGGAATCCTCATCTAACCACAATTGTAGGTACACATAGCTCATATCCAACTTCATGAAGGACAATACTCATGTCAACTATGCATATAAGCCCTTTATGCGAAGAACTGGGTATTTGTCCAGTTGCGAAAAGCAGTTTACTGCTTATTTAAAATCCACACAAAGGCAAACCTACCCATCAGGCTTCACAGTTGGTATGAGCGGTGCTGGCCATTTCCCAAACTGGACTGGTTTGCTGATTCCTTCGTTTTTCACCCTAATTTCTGCCTCTACTTTTGCACACAAGGCAAATGGCACTGGGCGGGCCTTGCAGAACCATGGGATTGCTTCCTGGTCAAGGCGCAAGATTGCCTTGGCCCCTTTGATAGTCCCTAGACCTTCCTGAAAGACTTCCAGGTAATTAGTTTGAATTTCACTCAGACAGCCTTTTTCTAGCCAAAAAATATTGAGACAATCAAGGTCAATCTTTTCCAATCAATTTCACACGATCAGGCTTGAGCCAGAGCCTTTTTATTACAATCAGTGGTAACTGAACCAGCTGCTTCTCAAACCAGAGTGGAGCAAAAGTTGCACCCTTAATGCGTAAAAGGTTCCATGCTACGGATTCTCAGTCTAGCTGAGGATTTATGCAAGGGTTGCAGTCCAGAGCACATTTTGTTTAAGACTGATTCTGCAATTGCTGATACAGCCGCACTTGTACTGACCGCCATGAGAACCGGATGACCACTTAACTAGACTTTTAAACTGATTGGTTCTAATTTTTATGTTGCTAAGCAGTTTAACTGTTCCAAGCCAGACGTAGGTGGGCATTCCAGGATATGCACTCTCCTGGCTACCAAACTGTGAGTCCTCTTACTCAATTCAGGCCTAGTGGAACTCTTCTGCTGTCGTGAGTCCGCATATCAGCAGCAACTACAATGGCTTGCCAGCATGGATCCTAAAGAAAATTTTAACCAGATGGTTGAGGCTTAGCTTTTATTTGGGGTTTTGCTGTGGGCTGACCTCATGTGCTTTTGTTTAGGGTATGTCCTGAGTGAGGCTGTACTCAAGTGGTGTTCCCCCAAGCTTGGGAATACCCTGCAAGTCATATCCTCCACTTGTTGCGTTATCAATGATAAGGCTAGTTGTAGTGCCTGTTTGAAGTCCAGTTGGGCTTCAGTTAGTAGACACTTTTGCATGGTTACATCATTAATTTCACTTACCAAATGGTCTCTCAACATCTCATTAAAAGTTAAACCAAAGTCACATGCCTCTGCCAGTCATCTTAACCTAGTCAAAAATTCCAACACATTCCCCTGCTTCTCAAACTGCCAAGTAAAACCGATAGCATCTCAGAATTGGAGAAGGCTTGTGGTCATTTTATTCCTTAACTAAATCAGTTAACTCTGAAAGGGCTTTATTTTCTGGTTTCTTCAGGAAATGTTGGACTCCTAATAACTGAAAGGTTGCACATGCACAAGCTGTCAAGAGAATTGCTCATTGCTTCTCATCTGCCCCAACGTCCTAACATTTCTTTCCATATATTGGGCCCAAACTTTGAAAGCAGGATCAAACAAGACAAGCTTACCAAATAATGCCATACTGCCAGAAATACTTACCCTAAGATGACTGTGATTAGCAAATTTCTTCAAGAGCATTTTCTTTTCCCCTCATCGCCACTGAAATAACTTCATGGAGGCTGGTATCACATCTCCAAGTCACCCTGAATTTACATGTGCATAGCATCTGACACTGGTCTGGCTTGCCCAGAGTAAGCTCTCAGTGAGCAGAACCTCATACTCCTGTTTAGATCTGTCAGCCAGGGCTCCATGATTGGACCAGGCTAACAGCCCCAAGTAGGGAACTCATTCTGTTAGGTTCACGTGGATCACGGTTACAATCACTACAAAAACAGCTCTTTTTTCTTAACTATGCATGCAAAAACATAATCTGAGCTTCAGTCCAAATCAAACAAAATGAAGATTGTAAATCATCTGCTAAATTTAGAAATAAATGAATTGCCAAATCTGAGAAATTTAAGCTCTCAGCATAAAGTTGTACACCCAGCTGTGGGACAGGTGTACAATATGGATATTAAAGTGAAGTGATTTGTCACTAACATCTTACGTAGAGAATGATGAATAGAAGCTATAAATCTCTGTATGCAAAAATATAAAAGCAATCATTTAAGAATTATAATGCAATCTCTTTCACAATGCTGAATATGTATGGAAAACAGCGAGAAATTCCATGATTTGGAAAAACGCCTTTAATGAGCAAATTAAATGGAGAAAGGTGATTAATCTGTTAATTCAATTTATCTCTCTCCAAGATGCTGCAACCTCTGCAAACTATTTCCAGTAATGTTTTAAGTTATACTTTGATAGATGCTTGTTGTTTTACTGCAACATCAAAACAATTAGTGTTTGAAGAAAAATCATACTTCATGCCAATGGTTTCCAGAAACTCTCCTAACGCCAAATTAGGCATTATTTCTCAGATTGCAGAGTGTGTAAAAACCTTTCAGAGTAAGCTACCCAGGTTCTCTCACAGTATTTTAACAGCTTTTCCCACAAGCCCACATTAAGTTTGACAGATTCACCCTGTCGGAAAATGGCATGTGGTTCAAAAGAGAGGAAAAACTAAAACTTTAGCATAACCTTATATATCCAAGTATTAACTGAAGGTTTTACCCCCAAAATAAGAATGCCCAAATAGGTGGGGCAAATATAAGGGTCGCAATCTGTGGCCATCAATAACAGTGAAAGATGGATTTATTCTGAAATATGCACTGAAGCATTTATATGGAAAATGTACTTTAAGTGTGAAAGTTTAATGATGTATCAAATACTGCCTTTCATAATTCTTTACACAAAAATTGTAAATATTGAGAATCAAGGACTATTTCAACAGCTACCACAAACGTATTTTGAAGTCTGGTGATCTGTTATTCAACTTATTAACTTTTAAGGAATGTTACTGAAAACACAAAGGTCATGCTTACCAAAAAAAACACTATCAAGTTGTACATGCAAAGCAAAACAAAGAACTGTTTCATATCATAAGTTTAATTTTTGTGGACTATTGTATTTACTGTGGGGACTTAAAATAATGTTTATGAATTTTGTGTTACCATACTCAGTACAAACTGCAAAACAATCAATGGGATTTTAGCAAAAAATAAAGATTGATTAAAAACACAACAGAACATTTTTATACTTTGTTCTTCCAAAATTGCACTAAATCTAGCACAACATTTTGATTTGTAATAATAGGGACATGCAGATAATTTTTTTTAATCAAATTGCTTAACGTTTAGATGGGGGAACGGAATACCACTCAAATTGCAAAGTGCAATATTTGAAGAGAAACATAGTTAACACAAAAAATTGATACAAGAGTGGACACAATAATGGAGATCCAAGAGAACTAGGCAGAAGTATCCACATCAAGTTGCTGGCAAATAAAGAAACTGCTCCCAGTTAACTGGAGGCAGTAAGGGCTTAACGCAGGAATCTCATCTGCTTGCAGAATTGTCAATTAGTTTCAGTAATAAGCAATATGACACCAATTATCATCACAATTTACTGGTGGCAGAGGATGCTAAGCAATAGTGGTACAGTGCCTTCCAAGGAGTTGATCTGGTACGATACCTGGCCATGATATATTCCGAATATTAAATCGATCAACAAGAAACCCCAAAAATGAAACAAATTTGATCAGTCATCGACTTTGCTCCGAAAACACACTGGCAGCTGAGGGACTAAACTGAAGCTGCATGGTTCTCTAAAGCCTCTCAAATGCTATCCAGTCCAGGGATGCTTCTCAAGGAATTGTGTGTCAGGTTGGGACATAGGCTGCTGAAAGCCACCTTGCTACCACCAAATTCGCATCCACTTACTCTGCACAATTCCTGTTATGTATTTTCATTTCAGGCTTCCAGCACCTGCAATATTTTACTTCTATAATAGCATGTTCGGTGTTTTAGATTTCTGATCACTCCTCCTGTAAAACCAGTTTGTTTTTACCACAAGCAAAATATTAACGCATTTTATTTGTATGCCTTTTTCAACCCAAATTCAGTTTCATATTGATCATAGAGTCATGGAGATATACAGCACGGAATAGACACTGTGGTCCAATTCGCCCATGCCGACCAGATAGCCGAAAAAATTCTAGTCCCATTTGCCAGCATTTGGCCCACATCTCTCTAAACCCTTCTTATTCAAATACCAGTCCACTTGCCTTTTAAATGTTGTAATTGTACCAGCCTCCACCATTTCCTCTGGCAGCTCAATCCACACATGCACCATGCTCTGCATGAAAAAGTTGCCCCTTAGATCCCTTCCACATCTCAAATCACCATAAACATGTACCCTCTAATTTTGGACTATCCCACCCCAGGGAAAAATACCTTGTCTATTCACCTATCCATGCCCCTCATGATTTTATAAAGATCTAGGTGGTCACCCCTCAGCCTCAGGAAGCTCCAGGGAAAATAGCCCCAGTCTATTCAGCCTCTCCCTAAAGCCCAAATACTCCAATCCTGGCAACATCCTTGCAAGTATTACAAATTACAAATACAAATGAACTCTTACAAATTTCACAACATCCTTCCTATAGGAGGGAGAACAGAATTTCAGGCAGTATTCCAAATGTGGCCAACCCAATGACCTCCCAACTCCTACACTCTATGCAATAACCAATAAAGGAAAGCATACCAAAAGCATTTTTCACTATCCTATCTACCTGTGACTCCACTTTCAAGGAGCTATGAACCTGCACTCCAAGGTGTCTTTGTTCAGCAACATTCCCCAGGACCTTACTATTAAGTGTATAAATTCTGCCACAATTTGCCTCACAGCAAAATACAGCACCTCACATTTATCTAAATTAAATTCCACCTGCCATTCCTTGGTCCAATGGTCTAGCTGACCAAATTTCCATTGTACAACGAGGTAACCTTCTTCGCTGTCCACAACACCTCAATTTTGGTGTCAACTGCAAATACATTCACATCCAAATCATTTATATAAATGATGAAAAGCAGTGGACCGAGCACCAACTCTTGTGGCACACTGCTGGTCACAAGCCTCCATCACCACCCTCTGCCTTCGACTTTCGAGCCAGTACTGTTTCCACATAGCTAGTTCTCCCTCTATTCTGTGTGATCTAACCTTGATAACCAGTCTACCACAAAGAACCTTATCCAAAGCCTTACTATTCCACATAGATCACATCCACCACTTTGCCCTCATCAATCCTCTTTGTTACTTCTTCAAAAAACTCAATCAAGTTCATGAGACACGATTTCCCACACACAAAGCCATGCTGACTAACCCCGATTAGTTCTTGCCTTTCCAAATACAAGTAAATCCTATGCCTCAGGATTCACTCAAACAACTTGCCTACCACCAATGTCAGGCTCACCGGTCTATGGTTCCCTAGTTTTTTTCTTACCACCTTTCTTAAATAGTGGCACAACATTAGCCAACCTCCAGTCTTCTGGCACCTCACCTCAGAGTCATAGAGAGATGTACAGCACAGAAACAGATCCTCTGGTCCAACCCATCCATGCCAACCAGATATCCCAACCCAATCTAGTCCCACCTGCCAGCACCCGGCCCATATCCTCCCAAACCCCTCCTATTCATATACCCAACCAGATGCCTTTAAAATGTTGCAATTGTACCAGCTTCCACCACTTCTTCTGGCAGCTCATTCCACACACGCACCACCCTCTGCATGAAAAAGTTGCCCCTTAGGTCTCCTTTATATCTTTCTCCTCTCACCCTAAACCTATGCCTTCTAGTTCTGGACTCCCCCACACCAGGGAAAAGGCCTTGTCTATTTATCCTATCCATGCCCCTCATGATTTTGTAAACCTCTAGAAGGTCACCCCTCAGCCTCCAATACTCCAGGGAAAACAGCCCAAGCCTATTCAACTTCTCCCTATGGCTCAAATCCTCCAACCCTGGCAACATCCTTGTAAATCTTTTCTGAACCCTTTCAAGTTTCACAACATCTGTCCAATAGGAAGGAGACCAGTATTGCACGCAATATTCCAACAGTGGCCTAACCAATGTCCTGTAGCCGCAACATGACCTCCCAACTCCTGTACTCAATACTCTGACCAATAGAGGAAAGCATACTAAACGCCTTCTTCATATCCTATCTATCTGTGACTCCACTTTTAAGAGCTATGAACCTGCACTCCAAGGTCTCTGTGCAGCAACACTCCCTAGGACCTTACCATTAAGTGTATAAGTCCTGCTAAGATTTGCTTTCCCAAAATACAGCACCTCGAATTTATCTGAATTAAACTCCATCTGCCACTTCTCAGCCCATCGGCCCATCTGATCAAGATCTCGTTGTAATCTAAGGTAACCTTCTTCGCTGTCCACTGCAATTCCAATTTTGGTCTAATTTGCAAACTTACGAACTATACCTCTTCTGCTCTCATCCAAATCATTTATATAAACAATGAAAAGTAGTGGACTCAGCACCGATCCTTGTGGCATTCCACTGGTCACAGGCCTCCAGTCTGAAAAACAACCCACCACCATCTTTTGTCTTCTACCTTTGAGCCAGTTTTGTATCCAAATGGCTAACTCTTCCTGTATTCCATGAGAATACCTTGTTAACCAGTCTCCCAAGGAGAATCTTGTCAAACAGCTTGCTGAAGTCCATATAGATCATGTCCACCATTCTGCCTTCATCAATCCTCTTTGTTACTTCTTCAAAAAACTCAACCAAGTTTGTGAGACATGATTTCCCACGCACAAAGCCATGTTGACTAGCCCTAACCAGTCCTTGCCTCACCTGTGGCTATCGATGATTCAAATATCTCAGCAAGGGGACCAGCAATCACTTCCCTCACTTCCCAGAGTTCTAGGGTACACCTGATCATGTCCTGGGGACTTATCCACCTTTATGTATTTTATGACATCCAGCATCTCCTCCTTCGTAATATGGATATTTTTCAAGTTGTCACTATTTATTTCCCATTTTCTATCTTCCATATCCTTCTCCACAGTAAACACTGTTGCAAAATACTCATTAGTACCTCCCCCATCTCCTATGGTTCCATACATAAACAGCCTTGCCAATCTTTATCTCTCCTTAGTTACCCCTTTGGCCTTAATGTATTCGTAGATCAGGAGAAACTAATCCGAAAAACATCTTGACTCATAGTGAGCAGTACTACAGAGGGACTACAGATTTTTTAAAGATCAAAATCAGTGCTAGCTGTCAGTCATTTTAATCTGTGGAAAACCTGAACAAAGTTCTTCAGTTAGCGCAGCATCAACACCAAACAAATGTCATTTCCAGAGAATTTGTTTATGTACACAATACTGAACAAAATCAGTCATACAACACAGAAACAAATCTTTCACTCCAACCAGTCCATGTCAAGCACAATCCTAAACTAAACTAGTCCCACCCGCCTGCTCCTGGCCCATATCGTCCCAAACCTTTCCTCTCATGTATCCATCCAAACGTCTTTTAAACGCTGTACTTGTACTCACATCCACCACATCCTCAGGATGTTCATTCCACACACAAACCACCCTCTGCGTTAACAAAAAATTGCCTGTGACATATTTTTTAAAATCTCTTTCTTGTCACCTTAAAAATGTGCCACTTAGTCTTGAAATTCCCCATCTTAGAGACAATTACCATCAACTATCTATATGTCTCGTTGCTTTATAAACGTCTAGCTCAACCTCCTATGCTCCAGTGAAAAAAGTCTCAGCCTATCCAGCCTTTCTTTATAGTTCAAACCTGCCATACCCAGCAACATCTTCGTAAACAAAAGACAAGTGTGAATTTCCTAATTCAAAAAAAAACTTCGCATCTTTTTTTCCAACAAGGTAATGCTGATTTACGAGTGAGTCAATGAAAATCAGGGGTTTAAGCGTTAAGGATGAAGAGCTGATTGTATTTGATAAATTTGCAGAAATCGGAGGTTTACGTGTTACTAAAGATTGAGTAGGTTATATTTTATGGATTTGCAGAAACGGATGCTTAACATCCCCCCACCCCCAACCCCATGAAAGATTTACATTCACATAACAAGCAAATAAACCCAAAACAAAATACAACTGACAGTCAACTAGCAACAACACCTGAACTTGATCCAAAAAAAAAGATCAACAATAACAAGCAGGAGATCCGCACTCACCTGAAGAGCAAGCGGCTGGGATCGAGGCGGGGGAATTATGAGGCGAAAATTAAAAAAGCAAAAGGAAGAAAACGAAAGCACAAACAGAGCGGGCTCACTGCTTTCAATCCGTCATCGGGCAGGAAACTCGGTAACGGTCAGAGCAAACATCCACAGGCCGCGGGTACACACACACACACACACACACACACACAGAGAGAGAGAGAGCGCAGGCCCCAGGACAGGTCAGGACCGACCTGACTACAACCGGCCCGCGGCCTACACTCAGGCCCAGAGCCAGGCCTAGGCCGTGCGGGCCCCCCCACAGCCAGCCCTCCGTCACTGAAAAATGAAGCAACGCCAAAAAGACCAACAATCAACCTCCCCCCTCACTCACTCACTCTGTCTCTCTCAGGAAGGAAGGAATCTTCATCACGCCGGAAGGGGAGGAGCAAAGATTCAGGCTCCCAAAAAAAAGATTGTCCCTCCAAGTTGGCAGAGAAAAATGTTGGGGGGAAAAAAAGTTTCTCTCCGCTTTCACGATGAAGGGGAAACAGTATGCAGTCCGCACAGAAACATGCCATTGCCTGTAGTTTTACTGCAGTCCCTCTTTTCAAATAAAATAACTACGTAATTAAAAAAACTATTAAAAATTACATGTATCGGTTATGCTTCTCTTTTATATAAGTATCACAGTCTAACATCTGTACTCCATGAACGTTTGTGTGGTTAGCATTAGTTAAAACACATGTAATCTACTGATATGCTACTCTTGATAAAATCAAAAGAGAGAGGTAATGTTCCAAAAGAACTTGGCTGCTCGAATGTGTGAGAAACAAAGCCCACTCACTTCAATAAATTCAGTCCAAGACAAGAACTGAATCAGTAGTGCCATTTATTTTACACTTGCAAGTGGGTGTGATATCGAGTGCCTATAAGGTAGAGGACATACACACACCAAATTCAATTCATACACAACATTTATATGATTTGATGTCTATTGTTTTACACTGCTCCCTCCCCTGTTTACATCCTCCACTTCCCTAAGACCGGCCCCCATTACCCCTGTTTATCTCTTGCCTTATCCGGCCTTGTCTGTGACAAAATGCTTATTCCTGGCCTCACAAGGCCTCATCCTGCTGTAGGTCATTGTTAGGCATATTCTTTCTTCATCATTATCTACCCCCTTCATCTGTGCCTTTCCTGAGGCCGTTCTGATCCCTATGACCCTTTTAATTGGGGTTTGTTCCTGTGTTTTTGTAAAAGTGGGAAGCACATGTTTATATCTACTGTTTGTACAGGCGTATCTAGCTTAACTTCATCCCCTCACAACATCTTATCTACTTGCCCATAATGTCTACCTTCTGACATACAGTTTTAGCTAATACAAAAACAATTATATATTTCCTCCACATCGTTTCCATTCTTGTTGACTCAGCTCTTGGCTAAAACAATTACACACTGGTGTGAGTTCATTTTACTTTGTAAGATGGAATTGCAGAATGGCAGAAGTAACATTAATTTACCTATATTCCACAATTTCCCCTTTTCTTTAATTACCATTTGTTATCTTCTGCATTTTTCTTTTAGGGGCATCTGTTTCATCAAGGCTGTTTCAATCAGTCTTTGGGTGAGCCCTCGTATACAGGGTATGATCATTTTTATTAATTGTTACCCACCAAAAGAGAGCTGACACAAAGCCTGCTGCAATCTAGTTACAAGCCTTGAATTCATCAGGTACCCCCCTAGGGACTCCTACCGAATCGAGATAAATCCTGTCATCGAAAGAAGTGTCTAACAGTAATCTCTTACCCCTTCCCTTTTTCCCTACTATCTTTTCCTTCTCAAATGCCAGGGTAAATGGAATTACCAATTGTACAATTGCACATATCCCTCTCCAATCTGGAGGTAGCGTGGGTCTCAATATTTTGCCTCTAAGTCCCACCACAGATCCGCTCGGGGAACCTTTAATGCTGAGTAGTTTCCTCCCTTCTCCATTTCGGTTACATTCTTAATTTCTGTACATAATTTCAGCTCCCCCAAATCTTTCAACTAACTTGTATCTCGTCTACACACACGATGTGTGATTTCCAACTGCGACGGAAAACAGGGGGGGGAACTTTTGCATCTTTCTTCTCCAAGGGAGGGAACATCAGAGATAGGGAGGTACAATTCCTATCATTCCACGCAGTCTCATCCTGGTACAGGGCTATCATACATTTCATGCCCTTCCTGTCTCCCTTCCACCCGAGCGGAAAGGGAACCACCTGGGCCACTGGCCGACCGGAGGCACATGCATAGCAATTGCTTTTGTTCAGACTTTTCACAGTATACTTTACCCATTCAACCCAGGCATTTGCATCCCCGTACCCAGTTTCTATTTCGATAGTCTGTTTCAAGTCCTTTACCTCTATAAATGTTACTACTTTAGGATCAGCAGGAGGGGTGAAAGATTGTATCTAATTACCCAGTAGTTCTACCTGTTTTCACTGTCCTACGCTAATTCAAAAACAATAGCCCAAGAAATCCTTCCCATTTGCTTTCATTTCTATCCCAAACATTTCATTTCATTGTATCTCATAGGTGCCCCCCCCCCGGATTGTTTCGTGCCATGTGGTTTTCCTTATCGTTAGGTATATTGGGTTACACTTTTTATCAGGACAATCACGAGCTGGTCAGAAGGGGGCCTGGTGTACTGTGACGAGACCATTATACTAAGTACCATCCCCAAGGCCATCCCCATAGGACTTAAGATGTATCTCAAAGCTGCGGTACTGTCCCTGATTATCTACATCCCCACAATTTACTAAGCTGCATACATCAGCGTCTATTACTCGTGGATTATCAGACTTGGGGACCGTCAATAATACATATGAAAATGATATTTGACGAAATCCCAATACTAAAAGGGCTAGCATCATATCTCTAGCAGCATTCCCAGTATTCTAAACATCATGCTGAATATACAATCTTACAGAAATAATCCCGCGCTCGCGTCGCCACTGTATAATCAGTTACTCAAAGTCTCTTTAGCCTGAGTTTCAGCGGATCTTGCGTTGATTCGGCTGTCCAGACTTCTTCCTCAACTGGAGATTCCACTGGCCCTTTGATCCGAGTGTAGTCAGTCCAGCCTTTCTCTGCTGTCCTTATTGCCGTTTCGGTAGTCAAAAGAGCCTGATACGGCCCTTCTCAGTCTGGCTGCAATTTAGTCTCTGTCCATGATTTTACTAAGATTCAATCGCCCGGCTGGATGGGATGAACGGTGAATTCAAGGGGTGGAGTCTGTGCCAATAAACCCTGTTTCCTGAGGAAAAACAAAGAGGAGGACAAGCCCAGTATGTACTTCTTTAAAAACAAATCTTTAGTTTCGGGACTTGGCAATTCTCCATTCGTTCCCAAGTAAGGTAATCCAAATAAGATTTCATAGGGGGATAGTCCCAAATCTTTCCTTGGGGCTGTTCGTACTCGCAAGAGAGCTATAGGTAAACATTTGATCCAAGGGAGTCTGATTCCTATAATCAATTTAGAGAGCTGTCGTTTGAGTGTTTGGTTCATTCTCTCAACCCTTCCCGATGATGGCGGGTGCCATGGAGTATGGAACTCCCAGGAAATTCCCAACCCTTTCATTACCCCCTGTAACACTTTAGAGGTAAAGTGAGTTCCTTGGTCGGAATCAATATGGTTCACGAGCCCATATCGGGGAATTATGTGCTCCAATATTGTTTTAGACACTCCACTCACAGTGGCAGTAGCTAGGGGGTATGCCTCAACCCAACCAGATAAATGATCTACTATGACTAGCATATATTTTAGTCTCCCTACCCTGGGGAGTTCAGTATAATCTACTTGTATACTCTGGAAAGGTCTCAATTCTGGGTCTCTTCCTCCCGGGGTCTGTTTTCTCAAGACTTTCTTATTTACCTTTCTGCATATGATACATCCCTCACATACTTGTTTAGCAATTGTATATATTCCTTTACATCCATATTCCCTAAGAACTAAATCACACATTGCTTGTACTCCCCAATGGCTGCCTTGGTGTAGGACAGCCATAATCTCTCGCATCATCACTTTGTTTAACATTCTCCTTCCATCAGGTAACCTCCAATGCCCGTCTGCTGTTTTTACAGCCCCTAAATCTTTCAATTCATTTTCTTCGCTTTCAGTAAATATAGGAGCTTCCCGAGGACCTGGGACAGTAGGTATTAGGGAATGAATCACCACTTCTTGTGGGTTCAGGGCTGCTTCCTTAGCCACTTCATCGGCTAATCTATTTCCCCTAACTTCTAGTTCATTTCCTTTCTGATGACCATTTACATGCACTACTGCTATTTCTCGGGGAAGTAATAGGGACTCCAAGACTCGTTTAATCAATTCTTCATGTACTAATTCCTTCCCCCACCTCTGGGCCAATACTCCCAAAGCTGCTCCCTTATCCACGGTAGCAAAGAGGTGGAAAGGTTTATCTAGGGAAGGTAAGGCTAACACAGGGGCATGGATCAGATCTCTTTTGCCTCATCATCCCAACTTAGACATTTTGGTTCCCCCTCTAATAGTTTGAGATATAATTTCTTAGTCTTCTGTGCATAGGAATCAATCCACAATCTGCAATAACCTGTGAGACCCAAAAATTTGTGTAACTCCCGTTTAGTGCTGGGCAGCGGCATTCCCACTATTCCCTCTATCCGTTCCGGGCTTATCTTTCGCTTTCCCTCACTAACTAAATGTCCCAAGTATTTCACTTCTTGCTCCACATATTGTGGTTGGTTTTTAGATACTCGCAGTCCCTGCTGGCCCAGGAAATTCGATAATTTGTTAGTGGCTTCTACTACTCTTTCTCTTCTTTTTCCTGTTACTAAGAGGTTGTCTACATACTGCAACAGGGTAGTCCCCTTGGGGCTGCTAAATTCCTCCAATATTTGTTCTAACATCTGTCCAAATAAATTCGGGGATTCCGTAAACCCCTGGGGAAGCACAGTACACCGGTATTGCTGTTGCTGTCCTGTCTTAGGGTCTTCCCACTCAAAGGCAAACAAATTCCTACCTTCCTCTGCCAAGGGACAAGCTCAAAAGGCATCCTTTAAATTTATCACACTAAACCATTTGTGGTCATGAGGGATCTCACTTAATAACGTAGAGGGGTTTGGCACCACTGGGTGCCTGATCTGTACTATTCGATTTAATGTTCTCAAATCCTGCACCAATCGATAAGTTCCATCGGATTTCCGCACTGGTAGAATTGGGGTATTATAAGGAGACATACATGGCTCCAACAGTCCATCTCTAATCAATCCTTCAATTACTGGCTGCAGTCCTCGTTTACCTTCTATGGAAATGGGATATTGTCGCTCACAGACAAAGTCCCCTTTCCTTTTTTTTTAAATTTACTTCAAGGGGAGGGATCTGTAGTTTTCCACAATTCCCTTCCCTAGCCCATACAATAGGGTCTATCTCTCTCTCCACATCCTCTGTCAACATTGCCTTTTGTACAACTAATTCTTTTTCCTGAATTCCAATCCCCAGTCCTAAGAGGATAATTAAATCTCTCCCTAATAAGTTACTTCCTATATCAGGGATATACAACAGTTCCCCTGTGACCCTATCCTTAGGACCTTCTATCATCATAGGTTCAAATACTGGAACAGTAAATCCTTCCCCTTTTTACCCCCGAAACAGTAATTGACCGTGTTGACATTCCTACTTTCTTTGGTTTAAAATTCAGTGATGACCATGCTGCCCCCGTATCTACTAGGAAGACTACCTCTTCCCTACAGAGTCCCACCTTCAGGTTTATCAAGGGTTCCTGGTGGGTCCCCGGGGGCAGGAACCCCTGACACCCCTATTCTTCATCAAAATTCATAAGCGGAATTGCCCTCTCTTCCCTTTTCAGAGCAGGACACTCCCGCTTAAAGTGCCCTATCTTTCCGCAATAATAGCATCCTGCCTGTGGAGACCTCCAGCTCTGCCCCTGTCGCTCGAACCCTCTATCAAACGCTCCCCCTTGTCCTCTCTGTCCGACATACTGCCACCCGCCGCTCCGGTTGGTCACTATTGGTTCTACTCTTTTCTTAACTACCTCATCAACTGCAGCTACCATCATTTTCACCTTCTGTTTCTGTCTCTCATCCTCTCTCTTTACAAACACTTTCTGTGCCTCTCTTAACAATTCATCTAATGGCTTTTCACTCCACCCTTCTATTTGCTGTATCTTTCTCTGTATGTCTGGCCATTCCTTTGTCACAAAAAATGTACTTTCAAAAGACCCTGTGCCACTGGGGTTCTCAGGGTTCATTCCAGAATATTTCCACATTGAGTCTCTTAATCTCTGCAAAATAAAGCTGAAGGAGTCTCATCTTTCTCCTGTCTAACTTCAAAGACTTTAGTCAAATTCTGTGACTTCGGAACTGCCTCTCTTATACCTTTTAGAATCAGGTCTTTCAATTCCCTCATTTCTTCTCTATGCTCCGGATTTTGGTTTTCCCACTGGGGGTCTCGGAGGGGAAACTTCACCTCTCCCTGTCCAGCATCCCCATCTCCAATGGGGTGTTCCCTGTCCCATATTTTAATGGCTGCTCCCCATATAAGTCCCCTTTCTTCCCCAGTAAATAGTATATTCAAAATAGACATTAACTCAGCCCAGGTATACAGACTGGGCCCCAAAAATTGATCAGTTTGTTCAGACAACCCTACCGGATCCTCAACCAGGACCTTCATTTCTTTTTTAAATGTTATGACCTCCCCACTGCTGAGGGGGACACTTACAAACCCAATCTCTTTGTCCCCTATTGGTACCTCCCGAAGGGGATAAGTCATTACGTTCTTCTCCGTTTTCTTTTTTTTTAAAGAAATATTGCAATATTTCTAGCTCCCCATAACTTCAAACACCAATTCATCAATTCATGCTTGACTAACTTTAAAGCCTGTTCCAAACTTGTAAATATATTTATATATTTACATTCATTTATTCAGTATTTAATATTCAAAATGTAAAATGCATACAGTTCCCAATTTTGAAATCCACTGTAATCACCCAGTTTTAGTCCCTTAATTTAAATCCAAAATTAGTTTTCTTAAGTAGTGCTGACCAATCATTGCTCAATTACAATACTATAGGTCATGAAATAATCAGAGCTGCCTTAAAATTATTTGTCTACTCAAGTTAAAAAAAAAACTTCTAATGCATGAACAATGGCCGAATCCAAGGTCACAGATATTAGCCATAGGATCTTGTTTTTACTACAATCTAATGTTGAACTGAAACTTCAACTGTCCTCCATAAATCGCTTTCATGGAAAGATAAAAGAGATTAGTTAGAAACTGATAGTAAGGCAGTCATGACCTGTAAGAAGAACAGGAGTTATCATTCTTTTTTTTTTCATAATCTCTATAGAATCCTTAACCTTAAAAGAAATCATGTTAAGTTTCCATAATAAAAATCAGATTCAAAACAGTCCCGGAACTCAAGCTCCAGGGAATAAAACGCAAACATTCAATCACCAACAAACAAATGTGCATTCAAACCAAATCACAAAGGGTTAAACTTTCTACCAGCTGTACAGCTCTCTTCATTCTCTCTCTCTCTCTCTCTCTCACTCATTGACAAATAAATTCAGATATTTACAAACCCAGTCTTTGTCCGACCTGAATTTTGGCCAAAAGAGGCAGGACGAAGAATGGATTCCTTAGTCCATATGAAGCAACAATATTTAATCATCTTTTTCCCCTGTACAAGTATTATTTTGCCAATTCCACAACATCCTCCCCAAAGGACTTTCTGGAGGTATGTTGTAAGGGATCCCGCCTCCAATTCCATTGCTTTTTCCTTCTTTTGTTTTCCCGGAGGCTTTTTCCTTACCCACGGCACAACCCATATTGAGTTCCTTCGTTAGTCCCTTATTAACTACTAAAACTCAATCCCGGCCACCAAGGCAATACTTAAAAGTCAGGTTTCTCACCTTGGTCTGTGCACAGAGTTGCCTGGCCCCTTTGTGCCGTATTGTCTATCGAGCTCCTATCACTGTCTGATTCAGATGTCTCTCTTGTGGGATTCGTACCAGTCTCCCAAGGGAGCAGACCAAACCAGGACACGAGACCGCTCCTGAATGGGGAACAGGACGCGTCTTCCCAGTGTCCAAGGCCAGCCACTCCCCCCAGTGATGGAAGAAAATCCCGGTCAGCCCCCAATTGTGAGAAACAAAGCCCACTCACTTCAATAATTTCAGTCCGAGACAAGATCTGAATCAGTAGTGCCATTTATTTTACACTTGCAAGTGGGTGTGATGTCTAGTGCCTATAAGGTAGAGGACATACACACACCAAATTCAATTCATACACAACATTTATATGATTTGATGTCTATTGTTTTACACTGCTCCCTCCCCTGTTTACATCCTCCACTTCCCTAAGACCTGCCCCCATTACCCCTGTTTATCTCTTGCCTTATCCGGCCTTGTCTGTGACAAAATGCTTATTCCGGGCCTCTCAAGGCTGTTTGACCTCATCCTGCTGTAGGTCATTGTTAGGCATATTCTTTCTTCATCATTATCTACCCCCTTCATCTATGCCTTTCCCGAGGCCGTTCTGATCCCTATGACCCTTTTAATTGGGGTTTGTTCCTGTGTTTTTGTAAAAGTGGGAAGCACATGTTTATATCTACTGTTTGTACAGGCGTATCTAGCTTAACTTCATCCCCTCACAATATCTTATCTACTTGCCCATAATGTCTACCTTCTGACATACAGTTTTAGCTAATACAAAAACAATTATATATTTCCTCCACATCGTTTCCATTCTTGTTGACTCAGCTCTTGGCTAAAACAATTACACACTGGTGTGAGTTCATTTTACTTTGTAAGATGGAATTGCAGAATTGCAGAAGTAACATTAATTTACCTATATCCCACAAATGGGTTTGGCAGGAGGTGGTGAAGGAGCTAGCAAAAGAGAAAAATCATACTTGACTTCATTCTCACCAATTTGCTTACCACAGATAGTCCCATCTTCACAATGAGGATGCCCCCTATTATGTGTGGTAGTACCACTGATAACTGAACTTCAAAACAGATCAAGCAACACAGGATTGGCATCCGTGAGGAACCATGAGCCAACAGCAGCCGAGTTGTACTGACACAAACAACAACTTCACGGCCCAGCACATCTTCAACTCTACCATTACCATCAAGTCTGGTCCAATGAAGTGTACAGAGGACATACCAAGAGGAACATTAGATATACCAAAAAATTAGATATACACCTGGTGAAGCTACAAAACAGGAATACCTCTAAACATTATAGGTAACAAGTGATAAGCAGTTCTACAACCAAACAGAGCAGATTTAACCTCTTAAATCCTGCCACATCCAGTTCTGAATGGTGGTGGACTCTGTGGAGGGGAGTGCACAAGTATCCCCATCCTCGATGATGCGGGAGCCCAGTACATCGGTACAAAGGATACAGCTACAGCAATCTTCAGCCAGAAATGCAAAGTGGATAATTGAACTAAGCCTCCTCCAGAAGATGCCAGTCTTCAGGCAGCTCAATTTATTCCAAGTGATATCAAGAAATGGTTGTAGGCACTCATACTGCAAAGGCAATAAGTCCTGTCAACGTTCTGGCAATCGTACTGAAGATGTGAGCTCCAGAACTAGTCATGCCCATCGCCAATACTGGCACATACCCAAAAATGCGAAAAACTGTCCTAGTTATGTACTGGACAAAAAACATAGGACAAATCTGACTCAGTCAGTTATCACCCCTTCAGTCTATTCAATCATGAGTAAAGCAATAGAAGGTGTCAAGGGCTACATCAGAAGCATTTACTTCACATTGAATTCTGCCAAGGTCAGTCAGCTCCTGACCTCATTACAATCTTGGATCAAACATGTAGAAAAGTGCTGAATTTCAGAAGTGATGTGACAGTGACTGCCCTTGACACCAGGGACACATTTGTCTGAATGTGGCATCAAGGAACCCCAGCAAAATTAGAGTCAATAGGAATCGGGGAAAAATTATTTGTTGGCTGGAGTCATACCTAGCATAAAGAAAGATGCTTGTGGTTGTTAGAGATCAATCTCTCAGCTCCAGGTCATTTCTGCAAGAATTCCTTAGAATAGTCTCCTAGGCCCACCATCTTCAGCTGCTTCAACTACCTTCCTTCTAAGAAATTAGAATTGGGGATGTTCACTAATTAGATTAGATTAGATTAGATTACTTACAGTGTGGAAACAGGCCCTTCGGTCCAACAAGTCCACACCGCCCCGCCGAAGCGTAACCCACCCATACCCCTACATCTACATCTACCCCTTACCTAACACTACGGGCAATTTAGCATGGCCAATTCACCTGACCTGCACATCTTTGGAGTGTGGGAGGAAACCGGAGCACCCGGAGGAAACCCACGCAGACACGGGGAGAACGTGCAAACTCCACACAGTCAGTCGCCTGAGGCGGGAAATGATTGCACATTTAGCATCATTCATCACTCCTCAAATACTGAAGCCATTCAAATGCAGCAAGGCCTGGACAATAGCCAAGTTAGGGCTGACAAGTAACATTTGTGTCCACAAATGCTAAGCAATGACCATCTCCAATTACAGGTAGTCTAACCACTACCCCTTGACATTCAATAGCATTATTATCACTGAATCTCCTACTATCAATATCCTTGGAGCTACCATTGACTTGAACTAACCATATACATACTGTGGCAATAAGAATAGGTTGGAGGCCAGGGCTAGGAAACATACTGCAAGTAAGATAGGAATGGGTAGGCCATTCAGCCCATCAGGGATCTCAGAGAGGCATGGTGGCTCAGTGGTTCACACTGCTGCTTCAAAACACCAGGATTCAGATCCAGCTTTGGGCAACTGTCTATGTCAAGTTTGCACATTTTCCCAGTGCCTGCATGGGTTTCCACCGGGTACTCTGGTTTCCACCCACAGCCCACTTTAGGTGGATTGGCCATGGTAAATTACCCGTACTGTCTGGGAATGTGAAGACTAGATGGATTAGCTATGGGAGATACAGAGTTAGGGGATAGGGTAGTTTGGAGGGTCAGTGCAGACTCATCAACCAAATGGCCTCTTTCCAAGGTAGGGATTCTATGATCAAGCTTGTTCACTATGTAATACAATCACAGCTCATTGAACCAACCATTGCCTTTTAGCCACACCTGTCCGTATAACCTTTCATGCCATTGATAAACATAGAGCAACTTCTACTTTAAATATACTCAAAGGTTGAACCACCATAGCGTTGTGATAGAAAATTCCAAAGATTCACCTCACTTTGAGTAAAATAACTTCTCACCTCAGTCCTAAATGGCATTCCCCTTATTTTTAAATGGTGCACCCTCGTTCAAAACGCAGCACCAGGAAAAAACCTTACCTGCACCTAACTTATATATTCATAGAGTCATAGAGATATACAACATGGAAACAGACCCTTCAGTCCAGCTTGTACATGCTGACTAGATATCCTAAATAAATCATCCCATTTGCTAGCATATGGCCCATATCCATCTAGATGCTTTTTAAATGTTGTAATTGTACCAGCCTCCACCACTTCCTCTGGCAGCTCATGCCATACATGCACCACTCTCTACATGAAAACCTCTTAGATACCTTTTAAATTTTCCCCTCTCACTTTAAACCTATGCCCTCTAGTTTTGGAATCCCCCACCCCAGGGAAAAGACCTTGACTATTTATGATATCCATGCCCTTCATGATTTTACAAACCTTTATAAAGGTCACCCCTCAGCCTCGGACGCTCCAGAGAAAATGGCCCCAGTCTATTCAGCTTTTCCCTACGACCCAAACCCTCCAACCCTGGCAACATCCTTCCAAATCTTTTCTGAAACGTTTCAAGTTTCACAACATCCTTACTGTAGCAGGGATGACCAAAATTGAATGCAGTATTCCAAAGTGGCCTAACTAATTCCCATACAGTCGCAACATCTTTTAAGTATTTTGTGGATTTCAATAAGATCCCCATCATTCTTTGAAACTTAAGAGAATACCAGCCCAGTTTGCCCAATCTCTCTTCATAGGATAATCCCACCATTCAAGCATAGAGTCAGATAACCTTTTTAAAAAATACATTCCTTAATTTGAAACTCTCCAGAACAAAACTTGATTGGCATCACACCCACAAACATTCACTCCCTCCACCACTGACACTCAGGATTAGGACAATATGATGAAAGGCTTCCTGATAAAGGGCTTTTGTTTGAAACATCAGATCTGCTGCTCCTCGGATGCTGCCTAACCTGCTGTGCTTTTCCAATACTACACTCTCGACTCTAATCTCCAGCATCTGCCGTCCTCACTTTCATCTATTAGAACAATATACCAATAAGATACACTGCAGAAATTCAGGAATGCTTGTTAAACACCACCTTCCAAATTCATAACCACTACCATCTAGAAGGATAAGGACAGCAGATTTGGGAACATGACATCCTGCAAGTAACCCTCCAAGACATTCATCTTGATTTGGAAATAAGTCACCATTTCTTCACTGTCACTGGGTCAAATTCCCAGAATACTCTCCCCATTCAAAATTCTGAATTCAAAACACAAACAGGTCATCCAGGATTTTATTGAATCACAGCAAACTATAGAGGCCAAATGGTCTACTTCCGCTCCTATTTCATTGTTAGTACAATGTCATACAGATAGATGATCTTCAGATCTTGGAAGAGGAATAATTACCATCTTTATCTTCCTCATTGTCCCTGTAACAATGGATATTATATCAGTGTACTATGCAAATAATAACCATAAGATAAATATCTTGTTTAAGATAATGATCTCTTCTTGTTAGACGAAAAAGCAATTTTCTTCTGCTGTATTAGACCAAGCAGAGTCTGTTGATCCTGACCAGAAAAGTGGATAGTCAATCTACCGGATTGGTCACACAACAAGCTGTGCAGTGGTAAGGAATCATTTTTTAAATGAGTTCAACAATCTGACAAAGTTCACACAGCTCCCATGGCCCAGGAATTCAGTTAAAGATGTGGGCCACCCGAGGCTTGGGGATTTTGTTCTTTTAGTTGGGCAAAAAGCAACTCTAAAAACCCCATTGCTTTAAGCATCTAAAAGGGTAATGTGATTGACAAAAATGTTAATAGTTATAATGGACTAGTTATTACATGTAATGTAATTCATCAAAATTAGTTGCATTTTACACTCAAATTTCAATACAAAATGAATTTTCAGATAGAAATTAGTAGAAACAGTAGAAAAAGAGGGGAAGCAAGTAAGTACTCAGTTTTGTTTTTTTTAAAAAGCAACCTACAAACTCCGAGGCATACAAGATTTGAACCTACGTATTTTAGTCTGGGAGTAAGGACACTATCACTGCACCATTAATGTCTGTCTGCTGAGTATTAATATAAAATTAAGTTTAAAAAATCTATTTACGTTCAGCTGAATTTATTATTTGACTAATTGTTTAAGTAGCATTAATGAGTGTTAGATCAAAATGTCCTTAATTTTGCATTTAATTTGCTCTTGAAGAATTGAATAAGTGGCAACATCTGAGTCTGAAATCTTTGACAGGGGGACAAGTTAATATATTCATTTAAGTAAAAACTTAATTGGTGACTGATCTAAACTCAAATACACTTTTCACTTAGTAGTTATTGAAGAACTTTAAAACCGTCACGTTTTCAGTAACTAATTAAACAATTGCTAAACCAATGATATAAGCAAATGGGCCACGGTATATATCACCCCGAAACTGATCCGTATTGTAGAAATGCAGAAATTAGTAGTATATTTTGTTTAATGTAGACCATCTACTGAATTATTGGGTAATTTGAAAGATTAGATTGAATTTGTTTAAGAAAATGGAAGAACCAGCGATTCATCAGCAATTAGAAAGTGCTGAAAAATTGAAAAAGTTCAAATACTATTTCAATGAAAAAGGACAGCTGAGGCACACTGAAACAAACGAGCCATTTGTCTTTAAACAGCATAGTAATGCAACCAACTGGAACCACCAATGGTACAAAGCCTTTGGAACAACTTTGGCCGAGTATGTCTACGAACTCTTGGAGAAAGAATGTCGGCTGAAACGGGTCTATATTCCTGTTGATGGCGGCAGAAGTTTCTGTTTCATGAGTGAAAGGGCTTTGAGCAATCCTTCCAAATTGATTGTTCTGATGCAAGACCGTGGAGTGATGAGGGCTGGCACCTGGTCCCAGCAATTGATTCTACATGATTGCCTGGACACCGGCACTCAAATCCCTTTTATTAAGAAAGCTTTGAGTGAGCGGTATGAAGTAATCGTGTTAAATTCTAATGACTTCATGGCTGTTAACCAAGACGATGACGCCGAAAAGAAAAAGCAACCTGATTCCGATGAAAGAGAATTAAAGCTTGAACAGACACTAATCGTTGAAAGTGTAGAAGCGTACACCATCTACATTTGGGACCAGTTTATATCAAAGTGTCCGGATAACAGTGTAGCTTTCATAGCGCATGGCTATGGCGGGTTGATATTTGTTAATCTCCTAAATGAGCGTCGAGATGTCATGAGTAAAGTATATGCTGTGGCCTTCATAAATTCCGTTCATGATGCAGATCACCAAAACGTTGGGCAAATTGGCCGGGATTGGATTGAAAAGCACTGCCGGAATTGGTTACCGAGTCCCAAACCTTTGGACAAGCCTGTCCCCTCCCTGAGGATGGGCTGCACGCAGGTTTCCGCCGGGACTGAGAAACCTCACTTGGCACCGATGACCTGCTTTCACTCCATTTTCAAGCACTTGAAGAAAGTTTCAAATATGCAGAAAGCTAATCGCATCATTCGATCGCCAATTCTTACAAGAAGTTTAAGTAAGAAAAACTATAGAAAACAAGGAAAGATGTAGAGTTGTTTCCCGAATTTTGTCAAATACATCAACAATATTTGGTAACTTGAAGTCATGAATGCCAAGCACTCTAAACAGAAACGTGTTTCTCTATTGATGTTTTCTCGAGTATACTATGGGCTATCTAACTATTGATTGCTTTAATCAAAGCAAAGTTGTAAACATGTGCCCAGGCTAAATTCCAAACTATCCAACGAAGATTTTTACTTTACGGTGAAAGTACATTCGGGAGACATGATTTTTGTCATGTTCTTCCTGGTCACTCGATTGTTCATGTTGATATCTTTGACCTGCTCCTATATACAGGAGCCGGAGTAGTAGGGGGGAATTGCTGTAAAACCTCGAATTTTCGGTATCTTTCAACACTTCCCCTCTACAACGAAATTTAAAGCTTTCTATTTTACCACTTGCGTGAATGTTCAACGGCTTCTTAACTGTCCTTTCGAAATACAACCATGTGTTTGAGTGCCACTAACTGTATTCAGTTAGCCGCCACCGGATTGTTATAGAATTTGGTTTCATGTGAACTTCCGAGAATTTTTTTTTTGTTCTGAACTTTTATAGTATGTCAGTTGCGTTGCGTGATACATGTTAGACCACTTTGAGAAGAAATGTAACTCAGTAGTGTCATAGGCCACAATAATTCTGACCAACTGGACAGTTTATTTAGAATGGTCTGTATTACATTCATTGCCTTTATGCTGTATCTTAAATTTTTTGACTGGAATAAAACTTGACCAATCTCTCTTTTGACTGATTACTACAAAATGAACACTTAATGGATTTTATATTATAAAAGAATCATGAGATCCTAGTGTGATCACCTTTTGCGTATAGGCGTTGGGATGTTATGTTGAAGTAATTTAGCATGTTGGTGAGGCCACTTTTTGGAGTAGTTCCAATTCTGATCTTGTAGTTATAGAAATGGAGAGGGTTTGAAAAAAAAATTACCAGCATGTTGCTGGTTTGAATTATAAGGACAGGCTGGGATTTTTTCACTGCAGCATAGGTGGCTGAGGAGATTTTAAACCTTAAGAGATTTCTAACATCATGAGGGGCATAAATAAGGTGAATGGCAAGTGTCTTTTCCCCTCAAGTAGGAAGTTCAAGACCTGGCATACTTTTTAAGGTAAGAAACATTTTTAAACAGTTTTTTTTGGTTAATGTGTGGAAATGAAGTGGCAGGTACAGTTCCAATGTTTAAAAGACAATTGGATTAGTACATGAATAGGAAATGTTTGGAAGGATTATGGGCCAGCATGGGCATGTGGAACTAATTTAGTTTGGGATCAGTGGTTGGACTGAAAATATCTGATTCTATGACTAAGAAACAATTGGCCTCCATTTCTGATGGAGGAAGGTGAAAATCTCATGCTTCATGCACATGGTTACTATACACCATGTTTCTGGATAATGGATATTATTTGAAGAGTAGCTTGGACTTGGTTTTGCTGTTCCACTCCTTCTCAATGTACTACATCCCCACTTTAAAGTAATTAGAGCAATAAAGTCACTAGGGCATCTTCAGCAGCATTCCCCAAGTCTGAAACTTTCACCAGAGAAGGACAAGGGAACCAGGTGTGTGGAAATATACCATCTGAATTAGATCTATCATCAGATCTTTGGGTGCATCAGAATTTTGACTCAGGCACAAACTAAATGCATTAAGGAATCAACATCACAACACTGGCAGTTATAATCCAAGAAACCTCTAAGGGGCAAATAGGTATTGGAAACAAGATGCTGACAAGACAAATTTATTCCATGTTCCTATTCTGTAAATGGAAAATTCATTTCTCCCGTATCTGTGCTTGCTAAGGAAGGGAAAAAGGCATTAAAATGGCAACACCAGTAGATGCAGCATGTAATTGTAACTGAATAAGGGCTAGTTCTAGGTTTGGCTCCTGATTTATAACTTAAAGACCACCCATAGAGTCAAAGACATTAGGGACTTTTAAGCAACTGCTGGACAAGCACATGGATGGTGGTATATTGAGGGGTGTGTAGGTTAGGTTGATCTTAGATTAAGATAAATGCTCGGCCCAACATTGTGGGCCAACGGGCTTGTACTGTTCATCATCTAGGAAGAAACATAGATTGTGTTTTTATTTAACACAAATTTAGTTGGAAGCAACAATGTGAATTTAGAAAAAAAATTCTAAAATCATAGCTATTTGTTCTGTAACTTGAACCAAATGATCATGAAAAACTATTGAATGTGTACACTGCTGGTGACTAACCTGTATAATAAAAAATGGCTATGTAGGAAACCCCACTTCCCTGCTACTGCCTCTTCCCTTTGTTCAAGTTAGTAAATTTTACTTATTATAATTAAACAGTTAATTTTTTAAAAAGCTACAAGTGTCCCTTCTCAGAATCCAAACTAAAATAATTATACTAGATAAGTCTTAACTTGTAAGACCTATCTGTGACTCTCCACAGTCCCCAATAATGACAACAGAAAATCTGTCAGTGGAGTTGATGAAGCCATTGTAAATTTTTACAATTCTGTTGCTTTAAAAGCTTAAAATATTTAAAATCCAGTGATTTTAACATTGAATTGATCCATTGGATTAAGAAAATGGTTAAATGATAAAACAAAGTGGCCCTACCATTAGCAACTGTGCTTTCAGTTGTTGACCTGCTGTGCTACAAAATTCCTTCCTAGGCCTAACCCCATACCCTCTCAAAATCTACTTGATATGTTGTTCTCACTATTGTCTGATTACACCACTGAGATATCATTTTGATTGGTTCATATGCTGACAGCACCATGCGATTGTAAGTTTGTCATTCAATGACACTAAACAAATTTACATGTGACAAATTTAGCATTTGGATGGAAAGCTCAGCATCTCCAGGAAAAAAGTTAGACATACACAGACTATACCTCTTTAAAAGGTGTGTGCTGTGGTCAAAAATGATAGATTCAAACTGTAACTACATTAATTCTTAAATATTTAAGTGCTAAATGTTTTAAGAAATGATGCATCTCTAAATGTGTGAAAAATTTATCAACCTTTAAGTACTCCCACTAAGGGTTGATAGTCTGTTTCTGTGCTGAATGACTGACTATCTAGTCCAACCAGTCCATGTTGACCACTAGCCGAAACTAAACTAGTCCCACTCGACTGTGCTTGGCCTACATTCCTCCAAACGCTGCTTATATAATTATCCAAATGTCTTAAATGTTGTAACTGTATCTTCATTTGCTACTTCCTCTGGCAGTTCATTTCACACAAACCATTGCTTTCTTTAAAAAAAAGCCCCCTTTTTAAAAAATCTTTCTCCTCTCACCTTAAAGACCCCCTGTCCTGAAATTCCCTACGCTTGGGAACAGACACCTGCCTTTCACAGTATCTATATCTGTTGTGATTTTATAAACCTCTATAAGGTCACTCCTCAATCTATGTTCCAGCGAAAAAGTTCCAGCTGATCCAGCTTCTCCTTGTAACTCAAACCTTCTATTCCCAGCAACATCTGGTAAATCTTTTCTGAACCCTCAGCTGTTTAATAGTATTCTTCCAATAACACGGTGACCAGAACTGCACCCACTACTCCAGAAGTGGCCTCACCAATGTTCTTTACACTATTCCTATGCTCACATCTAAGCAATGAAGGCAAGTATACTAAACATCCTGTCTACCTGTGATGCAAAATTCAAAGAATTATGTACCTGAACTCCTAGGTCTCTGTTCTAGAACACTACCCACTACCATTAATAGTATAAGTCCTGATGATGTTTGTATTACCAAATTCCAGGCTCTCTCTCTTTTGGAAACCCTTTAATCAGGAATCAATCTACAATTATTCTAATGTTTGCAATATTTTACTTTATCCTTCAAATGTGAAGTTGGTTAGAAGAGCCACCATACAAATCAAAATTATACAGAATACACTTTTTTTATAAAACACATGCAAGGTGAGCAAAGTACATTATTTCCATTACTGAATGTCCGACAAAGTTTCAGGTGTATACTGAGTTAACTGATATCAGCTGGCTCAGTGATAAGGGGCTTTACACCTTGCCCCATCTACAGTCTGAAGAAAGCACCAACTTATTGTTCATGACTCTGATAGAAAAGATGCAGGTGTTATACAGAACCAGGTGTGAGGACAAGATTAGTAGAACATAATGCATTTGTTGATTAAATAATTTGGAAACAGTAGGTTTTGACTTGAATAGTTATATTCTCAATGCATCACAAAATTACTGTTCCATCGCGAACCAAATCTGTAGGAGCAACCTTATTTAGGACAGAAAAATAAGGTTGAGGGTAGAAACCACAATCAGTAAGGGTGACTTATTTTGTGATAAACTCTGTCTATCCATTAGAACTGTATATGAACTGGATTCAAATTCCTGTACCAGAAGTAAGCACTTCTACACCATAGTAAAACTTGGAGATGAAAAACAAATTCACCAATGAACTCCAAGGAGCACGAGTGTATAAATGGATTAGAAACCTATTACCTTGGTACGAGAACGATGTGTAATCATGCAGAAACAGCATTACTCCTATTTCTCCTTTGCCTGTTTTAACTATTACTTCCTTTTCCAATAGCGTTTTCCAGCTCTAGTGTTTATTTCTTAGATATAATTTTCAAAAAAACACAGCCTGGAAAAACTCCTGTTTAGTGAATTCCTATCAAGTGCTAATTGGAAAACACCAGTTCTCAGTCAAATGAACTAATTTTCCAAAGCTAATCTTTAAGGCAAATTTATGATGGCAGACCTGCCAATGAGCTGAGATTTGCAGCTGTAGGATACTGAAATTTTAAGTAATAGAAGAACAACTTGTCATGTTGAGTCCATTCACCGCGGTTCTTACAAGAAATTTCTTGCCGATTGGTGTTGTGGACTATCCATTTTGCATCAAATCTCAATATTCTTTAACAAATGAAGAACAGTTGATGACTTGATATTGCATTCTGTTTAAATATTTGCAAAACACAGCATCCTGCCAGTCCATTTAGATGCCATGATAAAGAAGGTCATACTTTGGGACATTCCTTGGATCAATAGGGCTGTGTACTATTAGCTTTCCTCGCATTGCTCCACGGAATATTACTTCAATTAAATCTATGAAGTCTTGCTTTGTTTTGAAACATCCAATAAACTTCGTATGATCTGGAGACCTAAACCAAAACAGAATGGAAACACGTTTTTGCCAATGTTCACAATTTTACTTTCAAAATTCCAATGGAATTGAATAATTTACACTAATATACTTTTATAAATAAGAGAGATGACACAAAGGAGGATTGCGCTATGTTGGGAACAGTTGGGATTAACTTGGAAATTTACATTTGGAGGTTCAGGGCTGACGTACTAAATCAATACTTTTCATCTAGTTTTACCAAGGAAAAATATGTTGTGTAGGTAAGAGACAATGTGGTTCAGAGATGGGAAATGTATCAGACTGTTGAGGAGAATTTTACAAAATGGCTCAGCAATTAAAGTTGATAAGGCACTAGAATAAGAGTCTAAGAGTGTGGTGCTAGAAAAGCATAGCTGGTCAGGAAGTAACCGAGGAGCAGGGGAGCTGACGTTTAGAGCATAAGTTCTTCATCATGAATGGGAGCTGACATTTTGAGCATAAGCTCTTCATTGAGAATGGGGGTCTTCATTCCAGATGAAGAGCGTTTGCTCAAAACATTGACTCTCCTGCTTCTCGGATGCTGTCTGACCAGCTGTGCTTTTCCAGCACTACACTCTTCGACTCTGATCTCTAGCATCTGCAGTCCTCACTGCAGTTCTCCAAGTCACTAGAATAACCCAAATACAGAAGCAAGGTAGACTGGAAATTAGAGGCATTGACATTTTTTTAGTCCTCTTCAGATGCCAGGGTGGAGGCAGTGCCAGATGGCTTCAGAATTGCAAATGCTATACACTTGTTTAAAAACAGGTATAGAAATAAACCTAGCAACTGCGTGTCAGTAAGTTTAACTTTGCTACTGGGGAAGCTTCTGAAGCAGTAATTCTGGACAGTTTCCACTATTGTAAGAATTGAGAAAGTTGGGGTACACATTTAAGGTCACTGGCAAATGAAGCAATGGAGACATGAGGATTGGAGAAGAAAGTGGTTTTATTTGAGACAAGAGAATCAAAAGGAGGTAGTGAGGCAGACATTAAATACTGCAGAAGTAGTGACAGCTTAAGATATGATTTAACAGCTAAAAGGTAAAATGTAAGCTTCAGCAGAATTATGGATTGTGGAGTAGCTAACAACTAAAAGGAAAGATTTGAAGCAGTCATTTTCAATTGAAAGAAACTGCTGAATATAGCCTAATTTTAAGTGATTGCTATCCCTAACAGATAAGGCAAAGAGAAAGTGTTTCTTCACTCCACATTGAACAAGATATTTAACATAATAATCAACATTTACGAATAGAGTCATAGAGATGTACAGCATGGAAAGAGACCCTTCGGTCCAACCCATCCATGCCGACCAGATATCCCAACCCAATCTAGTCCCACCTGCCAGCACCTGGTCCATATCCCTTCAAACCCTTTCTATTCACATACCCATCCAAATGCCTCTTAAATGTTGCAATTGTACCATCCTCCACCACATCCTCTGGCAGCTCATTCCATACATGTACTACTCTCTGCATGAAAAAGTTGCCCCTTAGGTCTCTTTTATATCTTTCCCCTCTCACCTTAAACCTATGCCCTTTAGTTCTGGACTCCCTGACCCCAGGGAAAAGATTTGTCTATTTATCCTATCCATGCCCCTCATTATTTTGTAAACCTCTATAAGGTCACCCTTCAGCCTCCGAAGCTCCAGGGAAAACAGCCCCAGCCTGTTCAGCCTCTCCCTGTAGCTCAGATCCTCCAACACTGGCAACATCCTTGTAAATCTTTTCTGAACCCTTTCAAGTTTCACAACATCTTTCCGATAGGAAGACCAGAATTGCACGCAATATTCCAACAGTGGCCTAACCAATGTCCTGTAGCCGCAACATGACCTCCCAACTCCTGTACTCAATACTCTGACCAATAAAGGAAAACATACCAAACACCTTCTTCACTATCCTATCTACCTGCGACTCCACTTTCAAGGAGCTATGAACCTGCACTCCATGGTCTCTTTGTTCAGCAACACTCCCTAGGACCTTACCATTAAGTGTATAAGTCCTGCTAAGATTTGCTTTCCCAAAATGCAGCACCTAGCATTTATCTGCATTAAATTCCATCAGCCCATTGGCCCATCTGGTCAAGGTCCTGTTGTAATCTGAGGTAACCCTCTTCGCTGTCCACTACACCTCCAATTTTGGTGTAATCTGCAAATTTACTACCTGCACCTCTTGTGCTCGCATCCAAATCATTTATGTAAATGACAAAAAAGTAGAGGGCCCAGCACCGATCCTTGTGGCACTCCACTGGTCACAGGCCTCCACTCTGAAAAACAACCCTCCACTACCACCCTCTGTCTTCTACCATTGACCCAGTTCTGTATCCAAATGGCTAGTTCTCCCTGTATTCCATAAAATCTAACCTTGCTAATCAGCCTCCCATGGGGGACCTTGTTGAACGCCTTAGTGAAGTCCATATAGATCACATCTACTGCTCTGCCCTCATCAATCCTCTTCGTTACTTCTTTGAAAAACTCAATCAAGTTTGTGAGACATGATTTCCCACGCACAAAGCCATGTTGACTATCCCTAATCAGTCCTTGCCTTTCCAAATACATGTACATCCTGTCCTTCAGGATTCCCTCCAACAACTTGCCCACCACCAAGGTCAGGCTCCCTGGTCTATAGTTCCCTGACTTGTCTTTACCGCCCTTCTTAAACAGTGGCACCAATTTTGCCAACCTCCCATCTTCAGGCACCTCACCTGTGACTATAGATGATACAAATATCTCAGCAAGAGGCCCAGCAATCTTCTCTAGCTTCCCACAGAGTTCTCGGGTACACCTGATCAGGTCCTGGGGATTTATCCACTTTTAACCGTTTCAAGACATCCACAGCACTTCCTCCTCTGTAATCTGGACATTTTGCAAGATGTCACCATCTATTTCCATACAGTCTATATCTCCATATCCTTTTTCACAGTAAATATTGATGCAAAATATTCATTTAGTAACTCCCCCATTTTCTGTGGCTCCACACAAATGACGCCTTGCTGATCTTTGAGGGGCCCTATTCTCTCCCTAGTTAACCTTTTGTCCTTAATAATATTTGTAAAACCCTTTGGATTCTCCTTAATTCTATTTGCCAAAGCTATCTCATGTCCCCATTTTGCCCTCCGCATTTCCCTCTTAAGTATACTCCTACTTCCGTTATACTCTTCTAAGGATTCACTCGATCTATCCTGTCTATACCTGACATATGCTTCCTTTTTCTTAACCAAACCCTCAATTTCTTTAATCATCCAGCATTCCCTATACCTAGCAGCCTTCCCTTTCACCCTGACAGGAATATACTTTCTCTGGATTCTTGTTATCTCATTTCTGAAAGCTTCCCATTTTCCAGCTGTCCCTTTACCTGCGAACATCTGCCTCCAATCAGCTTCCGAAAGTTCTTGCCTAATACCGTCAAAATTGACCTTTCTCCAATTTAGAACTTCAACTTTTAGATCAGGTCTATCCTTTTCCATCACTATTTTAAAATGAATAGAATTATGGTCGCTGGCCCCAAAGTGCTCCCCAACTGACATCTCAGTCACCTGCCCTGCCTTATTTCCCAAGAGTAGGTCTAGTTTTGCAACTTCTCCAGTAGGTACATCCACATACTGAATCAGAAATGTTTTATAAAGCAAAATATCTTACCCATAATCCACTTTCATATGTTGGCCATTAAAGAAAAAAACTGTGGAAGGAATGTAACTGATGTCAAAGTAGCGAGTGTAAATAGGGACACTGTCAACATCCACCAGGTAAACAGCTGCCATTTTACTCAGGTCATGAGCAGTTTTTGAAAGCTAGTGAAAAAAAGGCAAAAAAAAACTTAATATTGAAAACTTAATCAATATAATTATTTTGCTTCAGAAGGAAAACTAATGTAAACATATTCACCGGAATTTAAACAACAGGTTTGGACAAATTGGATCAAGTTTGAAGAGATTGAAATTATGTTTCATAAATCTTGTTCTTTGTGGTGACTGTTTATGGACTTGCTCAGTCTTATTCTTTATTCCACATCAGCATTACAGGTGTGCCATAAGCATATATACACAGTATATGTTCAGACAATTAATAGCCATTACCTGTTTCTTAATGTTAAAATAAAGACAACAACAATGGGATTAACCAGACATTAATAACCTGCTGAATTAACAAAGAGAAAGAAATACACTTCTTAACATAACATATATTTCAGCGATTGTTGTTGTATTGGCAAAGATCAAGAAGGTATCTCAAGTCAGAACTTTTCATAGAAACTAGTTTCAGGGAACATAATGACAATTGTCCCAAAAATGAAATGTATTCTTTTGACTGCATATTTTCAAGAACATCTTCACTCACTTCTGAGGGTATTTTGAGGTAATAATTTTAGTTTTAGACAAATGATTTATTAATATGAATAAAATGATTTTAAAATAGATTATAATCTATGATGAACTGTTGTACCTTGTTATAATTTGCCAATAGTGTTACGACATGGGGCAAACCTGCCTCTGCCAATTTAAATTAGCAACACGGAAAAGATTTACCTCGTGCAATAATCTGTGAAAATTCTAGAGACCAAGGACTATCCAAAAGAAAAATTAACAACTTTTTTTTTAAAAAAGTCTAACAGAGAATAATTAACTAACAACTATTTTCAATTCCTTTCTATAACCTATCTTGTACTTTCCCCTCTACAATACTGGTCTGATAAAACCCCTGATTAAGATTTACCGAAAAATTCATATTCCAAAACCAGCCAGCTTCTCTTTGTATCTTCGTCTGTAGATTTCTTCTTAGGGATCTGTTTCACAGGTCTTTGATGCATAAAGGTACCTTTTAAGACAGCTGTTCTGCGGGCAGTCTGTAGATTGTGGTGGCTTGGCAGTTCTCCCTTAACTGTTCAATTTTTTCCCACTTTATACTCCCAAAACATCGGATCATTTCATTGGTTTTAATACTGTCAAAATACTAAATTCAAACTTCATTGGAGTTTGATATCTTGGGGCATAATTTAAACTGATTGGATGAATTCAAATTTGTTTTTGTATCCAGGCAACCCAACTAATCTAGTTGTTCGACCAAATGTTACATTTCAAATTTTCCTGTACTCTCTGTATTTGCTAAGTCCTTTAATCCTCTTAAAGATACAGCACACTGCTACACCTTCATAACAATACATCCAAGTTTGATTTACTAAGGAATTTATGGATCTTAAAATACAATAACAAACCTTGAAAGATTTTCTAAATGTTTTTGTTAAGATCATTACTGCTGTCATTAAACCAGTTTTATTCTTTTTTCAGTATGTTGTCATCTGTTCTATATCGTAAGTGATAATACACGACATCTTTTCCAATCAATATTTTCCTCTGCCAAAAGGTACTCAAACGTATTCCGAACATTTAAAAATTTAAACATGCAAACTTAAGAACATAAGAACTAGGAGCAGGAGTAGGCCGTTCGGCCCGTCGAGTCTGTTCCACCACTCAATAAGATCATGGCTGATCCTTTCGTGAACTCAGCTCCACTTACCTGTGTTTTCACCACATCCCTTAATTCCTTTATTTTTCAAAAAAGTACCTACCTTAGCTTTAAAAGCGATTACTGAAGTTGTGTAATTACTTCCCTGGGCAAGGAATTCCATAGATTAACAACCCTCGGATGAAGAAGTTGCTTTTCAGTTCAGTTCTAAACCTGCTTCCTCTAATCTTGAGGCCATGCCCTCTTGTCCTAGTCTCACCTACTATCCTATCTATTTCTATTTTATCGATTCCATTCATAAATTTATATGTATCTATCAGATACAACCCCTCATTCTTCTGAATTCCAATGAATATAATCCAAATCTACTCGGCCTTTCCTCATAAGACAACCCCCTCAACTCCGGAATCAACCTAGTGAATCTCCTCTGCATCCCCTCCAGTGCCAGTACAGCCTTTCTTCAGTAAGGAGACCAAATCTGCACACAGTGTTCCGAAAAGACCATTCCCTCCACGACTCCCTCATCAGGTCCACACTCCCCACTAGCCCACACCCCATTCCTGGCACCTTTCCCTGCCACCACAGGATGTGCAAAACCTGCACCCACAACACTCCCCTCACTTCCATCCAAGGCCTCGAGGGATCCTTATGCATCCATCAGAAATTTACCTGCACGTCTATCAATGTCATCTACTGCATCCGGTGTGGTCTCCTCTACATCAGGGTGACAGGACGCCTTCTTGCGGATCATTTCAGAGAACACCTCTAGGACACCCGCACCCATTAACTCCACCGCCCTGTGGCTGAACACTTCAACTCCCCCTCCCACTCCGTCAAGGACATGCAAATCCTGGATCTCCTTCACCGCCAAACATTTTCCACCCAACGCCTGATATTCCGCCTCAGGACCCTGCAATCACACAGGATAAATGTGCATTTCAACAGCTTCCTCATTTCCCCTCCCCAACATTATCCCATTCCCAAGGTTCCAACTTGGCATCGCCCTCTGGACCTGTCCATCACTCCCCCCTCCCCCCCCCCCCCCCCACCGACCTATCACCTTCTCCCTCACCTTCATCCACCTATCGCTTTCTCAGTTACGTTTCCCAAAAACCCCACCCCCTCCCATTTATCTCTCAGCCCCGACCCACAAGCCTCTTTCCTGATGAAGGGCTTATGCCTGAACTGTCGATTCTTCTGCTCCTTGGATGCTGTCTGACCTGCTGAGCTTTTCCAGCCCTACATTCTTAACTCTGATCTCCAGCACCTGCAGTCCTCACTTTCTCCTCTGCAAATCAGCATGCTGCAACTTTTTACCATTGAATTAATAATCTATTTTGCTGTTACTCCTACCAAAATGTATGACTTTCACATTTACTAACATTATATTCCATCTGCCAGACCTTTGCCTACTGACTCAATGTATCTATGTTCCTCTGCAAAGTTTCACAGTGGTCTGCACACTTTGGTCTACCAATCATCTTAGTGTCATTGGCAAATTTTGTCACCATACACGTGGTCCCCAACTCCAAATCATCTATATAAATTGTAAATAATTGTGGTCCCAACACTGGTCCCTGAGGCACACCACTAGTTAACTTCTGGCAAACTCAATGAGATGTCCTTATGCAGCATATTATGGATCAATCTTTGAATGAACAATACATATTTATATTGCAGCATTACACAGTAAAGTACCTCAAGGCTTGTCACAGTAGATAACAAACACCTTTTGAAACCAAGGGACAGAAGTAGATATAAGGACAGATGACCAAACGCTTGGTCAACAGGGTGGCTTTTAAGGAGTCATTTAAAAAGAGGTGAACAAAAAAGGTATGGGGAAAATGCAGAGCTTAGTGTTTGGGTTACTGAATGCACCACTATTAACGGTAGCAAGATTAAAAGCACAAAAAAAGTCAGAACTGAAGGGGTACAGACCAGGGTAAACAGTTGGACTGGAAAAGGTCGTAGAGATCGGGATATGTGAAGCTGTAAAAGCATCTAAAAACAAAGAAGGCTTTACTGTACTGGCAGCAAATTATTTCAGCAATAACCTGAGCTCAAGCACCTTATCACCTCAAAACTTGACCCCTAACAATCTATTTTTAAATGTTGTAAACACAACCTGCGCGCACCACCACAGTAATAGGAAGCACGACACACACTTAATCTCTTTAGTGTCTTCAGCCTTTTTAGGAATGGTACTATTTTCTTTCAGACTAGTCTTCCGAAATAACAATGAAATATTAATTTACACAGCACCTGATTCTGGAAACTGTACCTACACTTCCATGATTAAGAGCCAAGAGTTCTACCAACTGAACCAAGCTGACAGTTTAAAGTATTTTACCTGCTAACAGTGAAACACGATGAAAGTAATCATTCAAAATAAGTGAAGCAGCTTTGGTAACAATTCTTACAATTTCATCCAGTTGTAAACACACAGGGTCCTGATCACGGCCGAAACGCAGAACCAATACCCTTTCTGCCACGGTCTTTATAACGTGGTCAACGTCTTTCTTAGATTGCAACTTTGGCAGCAAGAAGCTCATTTTCTCGACGTTCAGAGAAAAAGCGAATCGAAATAAACGGTTAAACGTAAATTCATAAGCGGCACGGGCGGGAGAAGCCAGCCACGAACCGGATGTAAACTGTCATAGGACCACTTCGAAATAACTCCCCTCAAACACTAAGCAAGATTTATCAAAGAAATTCTCGATGGTAATCAAGCAGCGCGATTAAATAAAGCCTCAAAGTTTGCTATATATTATCCGATAAGAAATGACATCACAAAATAATGCCAGTTGTAGGCACTCTGTGGGTGAGCAAGGAGTGAGAATTGAAAACATCTCGAATAAATTAAAATGGACGCGTGCAATGTTATTGTTAATATCACCCTGGAGGTGTTTTATGATCGGTTGCTGATTTTTAAAAAATGGTTTTACAAATCACCTGCCATTTCAGAATTTTAAAAACTATACTTTAAATATAAATCTGCATTTTTAATGTATAGTGCAAGTTTTGTTTTAAATGTTAAGACAGGATATGTTCAGGGAGTGGGGAAAGAGATGAACAGGCGCAGTGACCTTTCCTTCTCTGAGGCGGTTGCTGTTTCTCTGAATGAGATCCGGGCAAGGTCCTACACCACGTTCCGAATTCGAACTGGGACTTCATTCTTTCATTCAGAGGTTCACGCGATATTGTCTATTGTGCAACCTCTGCTCTTGGACATCGTTTGTCTGTTAATTTATTGTGTATTAGTCTCATTGAAATCAAATACCTGTAAGCACCCCTGTAGCCTGACGTCAGAAGGAAACCGAGCAAGGCAAGTTCTTGAAGTTAACCGTAAACACCGCAATTTCCCTTCCCACGTGGTTAAAGATGCCCTCCAAAGCACCTCGTCTACATCCCGCACCTCCGCCCTCAGACCCCACCCCTCCAACCGTAACAAGGACAGAATGCCCCTGGTGCTCACCTTCCACCCTACAAACCTTCGCATAAACCAAATCATCCGCCGACATTTCCGCCACCTCCAAACAGACCCCACCCCACCCCTCCCCACCCCTTTCCGCCTTCCGCAAAGACCGTTCCCTCCGTGACTACCTGGTCAGGTCCACACCCCCCTACAACCCACCCTCCCATTCTGGCACTTTCCCCAGCCACCGCAGGAACTGTAAAACCTGTGCCCACATCTCCTCCCTCACCTCTATCCAAGGCCCGAAAGGAGCCTTCCACATCCATCAAAGTTTTACTTGCACATCCACTAATATCGTTTATTGTATCCGTCGCTCCCGATGCGGTCTCCTCTACATTGCGCTCTCCCTAGCAGCGCGCTTTAGGGAACATCTCCGGGACACACACACCAATCAACCACACCGCCCCGTGGCCCAACATTTCAACTCCCCCTCCCACTCTGCCAAGGACATGGAGGTCCTGGGCCTCCTTCACTGCCGCTCCCTCACCACCAGATGCCTGGAGGAAGAACGCCTCATCTTCCACCTCGGAACACTTCAACCCCATCAACCCCAGAGCATCAATGTGGACTTCAACAGTTTCCTCATTTCCCCTTCCCCCACCTCACCCTAGTTCTAAACTTCCAGCTCAGCACTGTCCCCATGACTTGTCCGGACTTGTCATACCTGCCTATCTCCTTTTCCACCTATCCACTCCACCCTCTCCTCCCTGACCTATCACCTTCATCGCCTCCCCACTCACCCATTGTACTCTATGCTACTTTCTCCCCACCCCCACCCTCCTCTAGCTTATCTCTCCACGCTTCAGGCTCACTGCCTTCATTTCTGATGAAGGGATTTTGCCCGAAACGTCGATTTCGCTGCTCGTTGGATGCTGCCTGAACTGCTGTGCTCTTCCAGCACCACTAATCCGTAAACCAGTGACACCTACTAGGAAGTCCATCTGGGTTGATGTTAATTGCGGAAAGCATTATACTCTGATCTCAAGTGGGGGGAAAGTGTCCATTTTATTGAGGCAAGGTCTCTGCAAGGAAGGAATGAAGAAAATTGGGAGGGATTTAAAAAGTGCTGTGTGCAGTCGTTTAACACAGTTTTAGAAAATGAAGTTAAAAATCACACAACACCAGGTTATAGTCCAACAGGTTTAATTGGAAGCACACTAGCTTTCGGAGCACCGCTCCTTCATCAGGTGGTTGTGAAAATGAAGAGTTTTGTTTCGGACCAAATAGATTTAGCAAGAAATTATATTTAATTTCGAAAATGTATTTCATAATCCATCTAATACTTTTCTGTTTCTAATGACAGGTTTTAACATTTCCTTGGATTTATTCGAACATTGTGGAGAATATTTGTGTTGCAGCAATTTTTGAATTTTGTTGGAACTTATTATGTGGTTCCGTGTTGCCCATATTTTCCAGACTTTTGCTGGGCATTACAGTCTGCAGTTAAAGACTTGTGTGAAGAACAAAGTGCCTTTGATCAGATGCCAATTTATGCCACACCACAGGATGCTGGTTTTAACATCATGCAAAAAGAATGAGGAAAAAAAAGTCAGCCCTGATAAATTGGACCTAGATATTTGGAAGACTATCATGAAAGAAACTGCATCAGAAGCTCCCAAAACATGCCCCTCTGAAGATCCTGTGGATGCATTCTCTGCTGCTACAAGAGAAATGGTTCAAATGTGGCGACTGGCTGGAAAGGCTGTGCCAGAGAACATAACTGAAGAGCAACTGAGCATAGTTCAAGAACTACCTTCCAAATCTGCAAAGAAAAAATATCTGAAGTATCTAGCAATCAAAGAAGGCAAAAAGAAAGCAACAAAGGAGAAACGAAAAATAAAACAAGAAGGAGCAGAGTATCTTCAAAAGGAAAAACAAAATGGTGGAGGAGTTGAATTAAAGAACACATTCCTTTTACAATTCTGGCAGCGGTCTTTTGATGTAATGTACAATTGGAGGGCTGCCCAGTCTATGCTGTTTGGTCAGCCACTGGTATTTGATATGAGTTATGAAAGCAACATGGCACGTCGAGAAATGGAGAATACTGTCTCTCAGCTACTGGAGTGTGAGGGGTTCAACAGAAAATCTTTAGACCCATTCCACTTATATTTCTGTAACATGATGCCAGAGGGATCATATCATAAGGAGCTTTTGAAACGTTATGGAGATGCCTGGGATAGACTCTTGATAACAGTAACAGAAAAGTCGTATGTTGACATTTTTCCCAAAGACAAGCTTGTGTACTTAACTGCAGATTCACCTTCTGTATTGAAGAGTTTTCATCACGATAAAATCTACATCATTGGGTCAATTGTTGATAAGTCAATTCAGACAGGATTGTCCCTTGCAAATGCAAAGCGTTTAAAGTTGGCAACTGCACGCCTTCCTTTGGACGAGTATTTGAAGTGGGATGTTGGTGCAAAAAACCTTACATTAAATCAAATGATCAGCATTTTGCTCACTGTGAAAGAAACTGGTAACTGGCAAGAAGCTCTCAAATTTGTTCCAAAAAGGAAACATGAAGGATTTTTACCAGTTCCAGAACAGAAATACTGCAATCAATTTAAAAATCACCAGAACAAGACAAGAATTGACAATGGACCAGTAAAGAAAGCCAGGAGGCAAAAGTCAACTTTAAATTTAAACCAAGGTGTAGAAAAATCATCAAATAAAAAAAGATGGTGGCTGGATGAAGATTAAGGATCCTTAAAACGTTTTGAAGTACTGACTTGCCTGGAAGAAATTAGTACACTGATTTTCATATTGCATTGAAATATCAGAAGATGCAAGTCTGACTATTGTGCATACCTGTCCATCACTGTGTGTTGATTCTAGATGATAATTGTGAGAAAAAAAACTAAAATAAAAATTGTATATTTAGCTCACAGGTCAAATAGACAATTATTCACTGTCTAGCTGAAGCATACATACTAGGGCCATTCTGAGTTTAATCCCTCGCTAGTGTCAGTAGGCTGATTTCTGCCATGGCAGTTGGCAATATTCCAAATTAGATTGCTTCTTCAGGACTTTGATTGTGTAAAGATTAGCCAAAATTCACCAATTTGGAATCCATTAACTCTTACTGGCACCAAGAACAGGATTAGGCAAACTGATTTTCCACATACCCAATCATCCTGCAAATACTCTGGCAAGAATTTAATTTGACAACTTGGAGAACCAATGGCAACCACTTAAACAACCAATGGTGAGAATCATATCATTTCCATTCCATTTCATATCTTATGCAGAATGATAAATTGCAGACAACCTTAGTAGGAAATAAAATGGCACCTTTAACAAATTGTATCTGGATTGAGTTAGTCATATTTTTCACAGAATAGTTCAGTGGGGAACTGAGAACATTGTCTGGTTGAGGGATGGCGAGGTCAAATACAATGATTAAAAAGTAAATCAGCTCCTCACTGTTGATAGTTGTTTAGGATCTACTATTGAGATTACTTGGGTGTGAATTTTGAATGAGCGTATGATTGGGATTATATTTAATAATTTATGCAATCACTTCCCCCTGCTGCAATTCATTAAGTAAAAGCAGTAGAATAACTAAGGTACTTGAGGACTTGTGGTTTTTGGAACTTCATGGCAGTATGAACCATGTTCTTTAGGAATGGTAGAATTACATAAAGAAGTGAAACAAATTATTTGGAGGGGGAGGGCTTGCTCTTTTTTTAAGTAGTGCTATGAAATCCTTACATCACCCTGAGAGAAGTGAAATGAAGGGTCAGTTTGTCATCTCATCCTAAAAACCATAGCTACTGCAGTGAAGTCAAGTGGCATTTGTGAAGTGGTCAATCAAATTACCATTTCAAATACAGACTCTCCATCAGAATTAAATCGGTAGGATTAAAGAAAAAGCTGTTCAATGTAATAGCAAGTTCACCTGCACGGAGAGATGTGATGCCGTTTGGGTTGTTATTCAAGGAAGATTCAGAGACCTGCTGGTTGTCTTCTGAGGGTGGAGGTGTGGATTTCCATAATAGAAAGGAGTTGAATAAGACCACTAAAGTGAAATTGATTTGATTGGAGGTCATCTGAAATGTCATGGATATAGGTGAGGGGGATTGTATAAGGAATCAGGATAAAGTTGGGCGAAAGTTAGGTTAGTGGAACAAGTGCAGACAAATAATGGTGTATTTACATTGAATCACCTTGAGGTAGAGGTATAAACAGGCTCTGTAAGGTTGTCGAATAATGAGGACAGAGACAAAGGATGGTAACTTTTATACTAGATTAGATTCCCTACAGTGTGGAAGCAGGCCCTTCGGCCCAACAAGTCCACACCGACCCTCCAAAGAGTAACCCACCCAGTCCCATTTCCCTCTAAGGCACCTAACACTACGGGCAATTTAGTGTGGCCAATTCACCTGGCCTGCACAAGGAAACCGGAGTACCCGGAGGAAACCCACGCAGATACGGGGAAAATGTGCAAACACCATGCAGACAGTCACCCGAGGCCAGAATCGAACTTGGGACCCTGGTGCTGTGAGGCAGCAGTGCTAACCACTGTGCCACCCTACTCTGGAGGAAGTAAAACCAGTAACAGTCTGGGAAGTGGTACATTGTTGTTCCTTCTGGGCTTATGCTTCAAACAGAGTCATAGAATTGTATAGCACAGAAACAGACCCTTCAGCTCAAATCATCCATGCCAACCAGATATCCGAAATTAATTTAGTCCCACTTGCTGGCAGTTGGCCCATAACCGTCTTTTTAAAAAAATTTTATTGATTTTTCTCCAAAAAACGACAGCAGAACAAGGTGCAAACACGAGCAAAAAACAACTGTAAAGAAATCTCCGACCACCCTCCTCACGGCACATACCTCCCCCAAAATACAAAGGAAAAAATGACAAAAAAACCCTAATAAATATAAACATAAACAAAGCACAAACCTATAATAAATTACACCAGCAGTAAAATAACTGCATTAGTGAAAAAAGAAAAAATCTCCACAACAGAAGATACCTCAGTCTGGAATAGTTAAAAAGACAACACTCTTAAAATATGAAAGAAAAGGGTTCCAGATTTTTGTAAATTTATTAGAGGTGCCAGATAAAAATAATCTAACCTTTCCTCATTTAAGAAAATATAGTACATCTCTAACTCAGTGTGTATAGGTCGGTGGAATTACGGATTTCCATTTTAACAATAACAATCTTCTGGCGAATTGGTTAGTGAATGCTATCATGTCTTTTTTTAGAGGAAGGAAGATTAGGTAAAGAGAGTGACACCCCAAACAAAGCAGTAATAGCATTAGAAATAAGATTTTCACCAGATACCTTACATAAGGTGTCAAAGATATCAGTCCAATATCTACTTAAAGAAGGGCAAATTTAGAACACGTGCATATAATTTGCTGGGGTTTGTTGACACCAATCACAGGACAGAGACACCTCCTCAAATATTTTTGCATGTTGAACTTTGGTGTAGTGGGCACAGTGTAGAATCTTGCATTGAATAAAGCAATGTTTTGCACAGATAGAAGATCTGTGCACCCTTTGTAAAATCTCATCCCACGCATCACCTGGAATTACCTCTTCCAAATCTGCTTTTCAGATAGAATCTGCTTTAATAGAATCAAGGGAATCTGAGCATATTTTATGAACGTTTGAAAAATTAGCTGAAGTAGCCTCCTTTAATGAAGAAAGCAGTTCTAGAAAGATGTCAATATCAGACTAATTAGGAAGAGCGGTGAAAACCTGAAATGAACTACAGACAAATTGCAAACTTGGAGATATCTAAAGAAGTGGCTTTTAGGAAGTGAAAACTAATCAACTAATTGTTGAAAAGATACAAAAATGCCATGAACATATAAATCTTATACAGTTTTTATTTCTAACTTAGCCCACCAGAAAAGGCACTGTCCACTAAAGATGGAGGAAAAATATAATTTGCCGCCAATGGTGCCCTAGTAGAAAATAAATGAAATCCCAAGTGGCGTCTAAATCGAAACCAAATTTTAAGACAGGAAAAAACAATTACAATGTTCATGTAAGTAGAAGTTGAAGAAAGGAGAGGTGATATTACAGGATGGTTGGAATTTGCTTCAATAGTCAACCAAATTGGGAGAGCATCAAGGTTCTCATATTGGAGCCAATAATTCAAATTTCTATTGTTTGCTGTCCAACAATAAAACAAAATATTCGGCAGTGCCATTTCACCTGTGTAACAACTGTTTTTGTAACCTTGTGGGTTTTTTTATTCCAAATAAATTTAAGAAAGAAAAAGTACGGAAAAAGTAAAGAGGGAGAAAAATTGGTATGAATTGAAATAAATAAGAAAATTGTGGAAAGATATTCATTTTAATGGGATTAATTCTAGCAGCAACAGACAAATTAAGGAGAGACCATCATTTGAAGTCTCCTTTAATTTGTACCGGTAATGATTCAACATTTTTCCTGTACAAATTGCCTAGTGTATTAGCCACATTTACACAAAGATAAACAAAACCAGAGTTGGCAATTTTAAATGGTAAATTATCTAGCGGGTATTCTCTGGCAGGCTTATTGATCGCAAATATCTCAATTTTGCTAAAATTCAACTTATACCCAGAAATCTTACTGAGAGATTCTAAAACTGAAAGTGTGGTGGGAATGGAGAGATAAGTTTGAGACAAATAGGGCAACCTTCAACTCCACACCATTTCTAATAGATTACTTACAGTGTGGAAACAGGCCCTTTGGCCCAACAAGTCCACACCGACCCGCCGAAGAGTAACCCACCCAGACCCATTCCCCTACATTTACTCCTTCACCTAACACTACAGGCAATTTAGTATAGCCAATTTGCCTAACCTGCACATTTTTTGGATTGTGGGAAGAAACCCACATAGACATGGGGAGAATGTGCAAACTCCACACAGTCAGTCACCTGAGGCGGGAATTGAACCCAGGTCTCTGGCGCTGTGAGGCAACAGTGCTAATCACTGTGCCACCGTGCTGCCCACAAATAATGGCAAAGAAATCAGGATGAGTCTGTGGAGCAATAGACAGAGGTTCAATTACAACGGCAAACAAAAGACTCAAAGGACTACGTTGTCTAGTGGAATGATAAAGGTAGAAATAATCAGAATTCATCTTATTGGTCTGAACAGAGGCCTGCGGTGATGCATAGAGTAGTTTGATCCAATAAATAAATTTTTCCCAAAGCCAAATTTCTCCAAAGGTAAAAAAAGGTAATTCCATTCCACTCTATCAAAGGCTTTCTCAACATCTAAAGATATCAAAACCTCAGGGAGAGTGGATAAGAAAGAATTGTAAACAATGTTAAATACCTGCCTAAGATTAAAAAGGAGTGCCTGTTGTGAGTAAATCCAATTTGATCCAAGTGTATGATAAATGGAATGATGGTTTCCAAATGTCGGGCCAATAGTTTTGACAATAATTTAAAGTCAACATTTAGCAGACTTATAGGATGGTATGAACCACATGGTCAGGGATCTTTGCCTTTCTTTATAAGCAAATAAATTGATGCCTGAGTTAAAGTTTGAGGAAGAGAGCCAGAATGAAACACTTCAACGAACACACCTACCAAAGGCCCATATCCCTCTAAATCAGTCCTAATCATGTACCCATCCAGTTGTCTTTTAAATGTTGTAATTGTGTAAGCCTCCACCACTTCCTCTGGCAGCTCATTCCATCCATGCACTTCTTTGAGAAATTGTTACCACTCAAGCCTCTTTCAAATCTTTCCCCTCTTACCTTAGACTTATGCCCTTTAGTTTTGGACTCCCATATGCTGGAAAAAAAAGACCTTGGCTATTCACCTTATCCATGCCCCTCATGATTTTATAAACCTCTATGAATCACTCCTCAGCCTTCAACACTCCAGAGAAAATAGCCTCAGCCTATTAAACCTCTCCCTATATCTCAAACCCTCCAACCCTGGCAACATCCTTCTCTGGACTCTTCCAATTTTAACAACATCTTTCCTATAACAGGGAGACCAGAACTGAATGTAGTATTCCAGAAATGGCTTAACCAATGTCCTATACAGCAGCAACATGTCATTGTAACTCCTATACTCAATGCACTGACCAAGAAAGAAAAACGTACTAAATGCTTTCTTCACTACCTTGTTTACATGTGAGTCCACCTTCAAGGAATTATGAACCTGCATGCCAAGTTCCCTTGGCAACACTCTCCAGGACCCTACCATTAATCATATAAGTCCAGCCCTGATCTGCCTTATCAAAATGCATTACCTCACATTTTCTTTCTAAATTAAACTCCATATGCCACTTCTTAACACATCAGCCCACCTGATCAAGGTCCAACTGTACTCTGAGATAACCTTCCTGATTGTACACTACACCACCAATTTTGGTGTCATCTATAAACTTGTTAATCATTCCTTCCATATTCACATCCAAATCATTTAAATAATGACAAAAAGCAATGGACTCAGCACCGATCCTTGTGGCACATCACTGGTCATAGGCCTCCAGTCTGAAAAACTACCCTCCACCATTACCCTGGAGAGTTAGTGCTAAATCTTGGAAAGAAAGCAACACTTCCGTTATATAACTATATGACCTTATTAGTAGGTTTGATGATGCAGAGATTAGGTCTGAAAGTTAAGAAGGAAACTGATAAGAGTTTGAACAGATTAGGAAAAATTAATGTGGCCAATATCAGGTTGGCATTTCATAATTATAAGGAATTGATGGGCTGGAGGGAGGGGTCCAAGTGGATCAAAAAGATTACAAACAGAAGAAATGGTCAGATGTATGGCAAGACAATGAAAGCTCAGGTCCAAGAACAGAAATAGTAAGGCAAAAACATTTGGAGAAGACCTTGACAACATTGTCAGGCTCAGAAGTTGTTGAAGTGGAGTCAAAGAGCAATAAAGTTGAGTAAAGATAACGGAATGAGAACAAGATTTGAGCAGGTAGGGAAAATATGACAAGGGATAACATTGGAAGGTGCAACAGAGTTTCAAGAATGTTAGAAGTAAGAAGAATCAGAACATAGGTTAACAATCAACAGTTGTTCAAGTATTTAGTTCTTAGCAAGGTAAAAGGTAAAGTCACCATAGTGTTGCCAGACACTACAGTGGGCTGAGAAGGGCTGTTCTCTCAACCAAGCAAGACAACTGGTCGTGGTTTAATCTGAGTCACCGGAGGGATCCAAGATGGCGGTGACCCAGCAAGTCTGAGTCTACAGTCCTCCTCCCAAGACTTGGGCAAACTGGGTCACCCACCCCCACCACACTCACCAAATCATTTAAAATAACTGTTTAATTTAATTAGTTGCTCAGTGTTGAATTTAAACAATTTAATCTTCAGCAAAAATGACGAAAGGGAAGGGAGCCCGCAGCTCTCAGCAAGCAGGAACCCCTCCCCCACCCTCTCCAACTGCAGCAGAGGCGTCCGCAGCCGCCCCGGGGGACTCACCTGCGTTGGAAAGCCTCGTGGAAATGATCTCTAAACTCGATGCGAAGATCAACGCTTTCATTGAAGAATCCCGAAGTCGATGGGACTCACTCTTGGCCACGCTGCAAAAGCACGACCGAGACATTAAAGAAATCGAGCGCCGAGTCAGAGGGGCGGAGCTAAAGGCCACGACCTCCGAAACTACAGCACAATCGACTGTGGATCGGGTCCGGACTCTCAAACAGCGAGTCCGGACCTTAGAGAATCATATTGATGACCTTGATAATCGAGGTCGTCGAAAAAATATTCGTTTGCTGGGCCTTCCCGAACGGGAAGAGGAAGGCCAGCTTACAGCGTGGCTGCCACAGCTTTTCTCGAGCAGTGGCTGCCACAGCTTTTAAATCTGGAAGCTGGATCAGGCCAGGTAGGGGTGGAATGGGCCTACCGGGTTGCAATACACGGGCCCGGCTCGAACCAGCACCCTCACCCAGTCCTGTTCCAACTGCAGAGCTATAGGGAGAGGCAGATACTCCCAGAAGCCTCTAGAAATCTTGGAAAAGATTCCCAAGCCATGATCTATAAAGGATCCAAGATCATGTAATTCCAAGACTTTTCCCCAGCCCTGGTCCGAAAGAGGAAGGCATTCGATGAGGCGAAGAAGTGTTTAAGGGACTTAAATATTCAGTACTCCTTAAGCTACCCAGCGACGCTACGCTTTAACCATGAAGGATCCGTGTATAACTTCGGATCGCCAGAAAAGACTAAGGAATTTTTGGACTCTCTTAGATAAATTGTAAGAGACAATGGATGTTGGTTTGCCTTTCCCCCACTCCGGTTTATATACCCCCCCCCCTTTTTCTATTTTCTTACCTTACTGTTTAATATTATCTTGGGGGGTGGGGAGAGGGATTTATTTATTTGTTCTCTATTTAACTATTTATGTATGTGGGTGTGTATGTGTACATATGTGTGTGTGTATATATATATATATATATATATTAAATATAAAAATATATATATGTTAGTTAATGTTGGTGGGGGGAGGTGGTTACCTTATTCTATTTTACCTCGTCTCTAGGAGCGGGGTTGTTTTTCCCTTGCTATTTTGTATTATTATATTTAATTATTATTTGCTGAGGTTGTAATTTTATCGTTATATATGTTTATACATGGTATTAACATTACCAAATATATCCAGGTGTGGGTGAGGGGGGGAGGGGTGGGGGTAGGGTGCTCACTGTTAACTCTAGCTTTGTATTATATCTGAATTCTCCTCATCCTATTGAGGAGCGCCTGGGTCAAGTGTGGGGCATTAGTTGGGAGAGGATACGATGGACCTTTGGAAAGGAAGTGACACCCCCTGGGAACAAGGGAGAAAATCTCTATTTAAATACGTTTTATATGTTTTTTTTATTATTTAGAAATAGTTTTTTGTTATACTGTAGTGAGTGTATTAGAGAGCCTTTATTTTTGTGAATTTTATATGCTCTATGCTCGGGATGTTCTGAATAGGGTTTCCCCTCCTGAGGGGTCTCGGATTTGCCCGGATGATTATGGTTGATCAGTCGGTTAAGTGGTGCACCTGGAAATGTCAAGGGGGGTAATTCGCCAGTCCAAAGGAAGAAAATATTATCAAATCTTAAGAAAGAAAGAGTTGATATAGCTCTCCTACAGGAGACCCAAATGTCGGATAAATAACACTTGAAATTACAACAGGGTGGATTTGATCAGGCCTTTTTTTCTTCTTTTAGCTCAAAAAGCAGGGGAGTTGTTATTCTTATTGGGAAGAATTTCCCTTTCAAAATCCTAAATCAGATAAAAGACGAATCTGGATGATATATTCTGATTAAAGCCCTTATAAATGGAGAAGAATATGGGATTTTAAATTTGTACTGTCCCCCGGCACACCCCTTTAAATTTATAACAGAAGCCTTCTCAAAATTGATGGCTCTTGGTGCCCGTCATAGGGGGAGACTTTAATTGTATTATGGATCCGGAAATAGATAGGATTCCCAAGAGTACTGCAGGAGTCTCTCCCAGATCTAGACAATTGGTGGATCTGAACAAAGAATTAGGATTAGTAGATGTATGGAGATGTCTTCATCCACAGGGCAGAGATTTTTCTTTTTACTCCAATCCACATAAATGCCATACCAGAATTGATATGTTTTTTGACCCCTCGATTTTTTAAAATTCCATATCATCCTGTAAAATAGGTAGTATAGCAATTTCCGACCACGCTGCTGTATATATGAAAACCAAGGCGAGGAACAATGGGACATCACCTCGGCATTGGCGTACGGACCCCTTCCTAATGAAAGACAGTAAATTTATAAAGTACTTTTTTCAAGAATTTAAAACTTTTTTAGAAATTAACTTAGGTACGGCTAGCAACCCATCAATGATGTGGGAGACCATCAAAGCTTACACGCGAGGTTTGACTATCTCCTACTCAGCGACCCAGAAAAAATTAAAGGGAGAACAACAGCGTCTGCTCGAAGCTTGCTTAAAAGCAGCTGAAACTGTATACGCTGATAGACCTTCTGTTATTAAATTGCAAAGGATTATGGCCCTTAGGACAGCTCTAAACACTATGCTTACCCAAACGGCTAAGCTGAAATATTATTTGCAAAGAAAAGGTTATATGAATTTGGCGACAAACCGGGTAGATACTTAGCATTTCTGGCAAAGGAAAAAAAGGCCCCTCAAATTATCACATCTATCAAAGAAAGTACGGGTATTTTGACTCATGATCATAAAAAGATTAATGCAACCTTTAGAAAATTTTATTCTGATTTATATAAATCGCAGGATTGTGAAGACAGGACTAGGAAGATGCAATCATTTTTTAAAAATTTGACCTTTCCGGGCCTAACTCCGGAACAGGTATCGGTCTTAAATGCTCCCCTAACAGTCCAAGAAATACTTGACGCAATCAGGCAACTTCAGAGCGGTAAGGCACCTGGCCCAGATGGTTTTCAAGCTGAATTCTATAAAGAATTTACAGAAATATTGGCTGGTCCACTTATGGACATGTATAACTATGCATATAGTCAGGGCTGTCTCCCGCCTTCGCTGAAAGAGGCAAATATCTTTCTCATCCTTAAAAAAGGAAAGGATCCAGAAGATTGTACGTCATACAGACCAATATCCTTGCTAAATGTAGATTTTAAAATCCTTTCTAAAACGTTAGCATTGAGACTAGAAAGGGTACTGCCATATATCATAAAGGAGGAACTGACGGGGTTTATTAAGGGCCGTAGATCATCCAATAATATTAGAAGGGTTTTGAATATGATTCAAGCCTGCCATCAGGGAAAGATACCAGGAGTAGTAGTTTCATTAGACGCGGAAAAGGCATTCGATAGGGTTGAATGGTCATATTCTTTTTACACATTGGAAAGGTTTGGCGTTGGAAAGGTGTTTACCAAATGGGTCTCAACATTGTATAGTGATCCCAAAGCAGTTGTGGTTACCAATGGATTAGGTTCGGATAGCTTCAGTGTGGGCAGGGGCTGCCGTCAGGGATGTCCTCTCTCGCCATTATTATTTATGCTAATCATTGAGCCACTAACAGAAGCTATACGGGCTGATCCTAATATAACGGCCCCGAGGATTGGTACAGGTAAACATAAAATTACTCTGTATGCAGATGATGTTCTTCTATTCCTCAGTAATCCTCTGATGCCCGTACCTCGCCTAATCCAAGTTATTAATACATTTAGCGCATTCTCAGGCTATAAAATTAATTTCTCAAAATCGGAGGCTATGCCAATGCTATGATACCCCACTTAGTGGATGGATCCCATTTTCCCTTTCATTGGTCCCTGGAAGGTTTATTATATTTAGGCATTTTTATTACCCCAGTAATTGGTCAGTTATACAAGGCTAACTTTGTGCATTTGGAAAGGATAAGGCAGGACCTCCAGCGATGGGGAGACCTTCCAATTTCCTGGTTGGGTAGAATAGCACTAATTAAAATGAATGTCCTGCCCTGTCTCCTATACCCTATGAGAATACTTCCAGTGATGCTGCCGAGGCTGGCACTACGTAAATCATATGGCTGGTTGGGTTCCTTTATCTGGAATCATAGATGGCCCCTCATTAAGCTGAAGAAGCTACAGCTTCCACAGGCAAGGGGAGGATTGGACTTCCCAGATTTTAGGAAATATCAGTTAAGTTCCTTATTAAGTTACATAGCTGATTGGGTCTTGTTTGATCCACAATCAATCTGGCTGGACATCGAGGCTTCTCAAGTAAAATGCCCACTTATTAACATTTTATTTTCAGACAAGAGGAAAATCATTACGGATTACTGTAAAAACCCTATAATACTAAATACAATTAAAGCTTGGAATATAATGCGGCAAAATGAGGGCAACTCACATAAAACATCCCCCTATGCACCGATAGTGGGAGCATGTGGATTCCAACAGGAGTTTATAGACGCCACTTTTAAACTCTGGAGATCCAGGGGTATCTCATGTCTAGGGGACCTATTTAAAGATGGGGTCTTGATGTCTTTTGAACAGCTGCGTCAGAAATTCGGATTACCTAATGGAGACCTCTATCGATACTTCCAAATTCGAGACTATATACAGAAGAAGACTACGTTATTAGATAGTCTTTATAAATCAGATAGAGAATGTAGAGTACTACGACCAATGGGAGTATCCTCCATCAGTACCATTTATCATTTACTACATGATGAAGTATCAGGAGATATGGACAATCTGCTTAAAACATGGGATCAGGAATTGGGACTAGAAATCTCTATAGAAATGTGGAATGACATTTGGGAAAACGCCAGAAGAATCACCATCTGTTAACAGAACTCAGGCTATCCAGCTGAAGATACTTCATAAGGCCCATATAGCACCGGATCGATTGGCAAAATTTAAGGCGGGGCATCTCCAATGTGTCCCAAATGTAAAATAGAGGTGGGCACTCTTGTACATTGTCTATGGACCTGTCATAAGATCCGTAGATACTGGACTAAAGTAGCAAGTACCCTGACAGAAATTTTAGGAACGGAAATTAAAATGGACCCCGTATCTCTCCTTTTGGGCTTTTCGAAATTATCCTCCCTGGACATGCATGGGAAGAGACTATCTTCTATTCTCTCTTTCTGTGCAAGGAAAAATATTTTGGTAAACAGGGTGGCTGAGGGCCCCCCTGGACTTTCAAACTGGCACAGATTAATTATGGAATGTATTCCCCTTGACTTCCTTACAAATATGGTGCACCAAAAGACCGAATTATTTTATAAAATATGGCAGCCCTTCTTGAATTATATGAGTACAGATATTTCGACTATCCTAACAAGGGCTTTTATTTAATTGAGATTACGAACCTGGCTGGTCCAGGGCCCCTTGGGAAAGGAATCCCGCACGAATATGGGTTTTGTTACATTTGATGTTAACACAATCCGAGCATGTATCTCACTACCCAATTTCTATGTTATTCGCTGTTTTTTTTTCTCTCTCTTATTTGAATAATATAAGAGACTTAAATATACACTCTGGTTAGTTGTAGGTTAGATTAGTAGTTAGTTGAGTTTTGTTTATTTTTCTCGGTATTTTTCTTTTGTTAAATTTTGGTTATTATATATTTAAGATTTAATTGTATATCAATGTTTGTACTTGAGAGTTTTGTTTATTTTTGTAAACTTGTAAAAATGTTAAATTTCTAATAAAAATATCTATTAAAAAAAATGAGTCACCATGCTTCAGTCAAAGGGAGAGGTTGAGAAAGAGAGTTCTTAATGGGGAACCTCAGCCATTGTGGGAATTGAATCCACGCTGTTGCTGTCACTCTGCATTGCAAACCCAGCTAACCAGCCAACTTTTCTAACTGTCCTCCCAGTTCTTTGCACCTGAAAGAAAGAAAAAGAATTTTGTTAAATTGGACAGGGACAATATAGATCCAAGAACCAGGTTAGTTCTGGACTAACCAAAAAGCCAAAGAATTGTGGACACTGGAAATCGTAAACAGAAACAGAAATTGATAGGCTGGAGGGAGGGGTCCAGGTGGATCATTCAGAAAGTAAGGAAGCATGGTTGTCTGGATACAGAATTGTCTGGTCCATAAAAGACAGAGGATGGTAGTTGATGGAAAGTACTCAGCCTGGTGGTCAGTGACCAGTGGTATTCCTCAGGGATCTGTTCTCAGACCTCTGCTCTTTGCGATTTTTATAAATGACTTGGATGAGGAAGTGGAAGGAGGGGTTAGTAAGTTTGCCGATGACATGAAGGTTGGTGCAGTTGTGGATAGTGTGGTGGGCTGTTGTAAGTTGTAATGGGACATTGACAGGATGCAGAGGTGGGCTGAGAAGTAGCAGATGGATTTCAAATGGGAAATGTGTGAAGTGATTCATTTTGGAAGGTCAAATTTGAATGCAGGTTACAAGATTAAAGGCAAGATTCTTGGCAGTGTGGAGAAACAGAAATCTTGGAATTCATGTCCACAGATCCCTCAAAGTTGCTACCCTAGTTGATACGGTTGTTAAGAAGGCATATGTTGTGTTCGCTTTCATTAGCAAAGGGATTGAGCTTCAGAGCCGCGAGGTTATGCTGCAGCTCTATAAAGCCCTAGTTAGACCATACTTGGAATATTGTGTTCAGTTCTGATCACGTTTTATAGGAAGAATGTGGACGTTTTCGAGAGGGTGCAGAGATTTACCATGCCTAGACTGGAGGGCATGTCTTATGAAGAAAAGGTAGGGCTTTTGTCATTTGAGTGATGAAGAATGAGAGACGACTTGATAGAGGTGTAGAAGATGATGAGAGGCATTGGCAGAGGGGATAGCCAGAGACTTTTTCTCAGAAGTGGCTTACACGAGGGGACAGCATTTTAAGGTGATTGGAAGAAGGTTTAGTGGAGTTGTCAGAGGTAGGTTTTTTTACACAGAGAGTGGTGGGTGCATGGAATGCACTGCCAGCAATGGTAGTAGGGTCAGATACGTTAGAACATTTAAGCGATAGGCACATGGATAATAGTAAAATGAAGGGTATGTCGGTTAGTTTGATCTAAGAGTAGGATAAAATGTTGGCACAACATCAAGGGCCGAAGGGCTCAAACTGTTTTAAGTACTATAAATCAAAAAGTGGTAACACTTTGGGAATCTGAAACAAAAATTGTTGGAACTGTTACTTTTGTCATAGTGAGTTCCATTCTAATTAAGCTAGTTGAAGCATTGTCCTGAGTTTCCCAATTGGCCATCTGACATTCCAATGCAAATTTACATAATTTATTTGTAATCAATGTACATCTTGTCATTATTGTTGGAATAATGTTCACAATTGGAGGGCAGTCTAAAATGAGAGGTCATAGTTTTAAGAGAGGGGGTAGCAGATTTAAAACAAGGATGAGGATTAATAACTTCCCTCAAAGGGTCCTGTTGAAGAGAAAGACTGTTGAACTTGTAACTTATTACTTTTTTTTTATTGTTGGAACCATGAAGGACTTTAATGCAAACTGTCACCTCTTCCTTTAATTTTCCACTATTTTATGGTTAACTTTTTAATTCTCGTTTCTCTTACTACTTTATACCTCAGCTTTTTTTGTACCTAGGTACCTAAGATGTCACCATATGTGGCTACATGATATACATTTACCTGTACTTGAGTACACGTGACAATAAAATCCTCATGAATCTGTGGAATGCACTGCCCTAGTGGCTCCTTGGACGTTGAGAGTAAATTTAAGTAGGAGTGGAAGAGATTTTAATGAGTAATGTATTGGAGAGCAAGGAGGAAAGTGGAGTCGAGGCTAAGCCATTATAGTATCAAGTGACGGGGCAGGGTCGAGGAGCTAAACTTCCTACTCGTGCTCCTAGTTCATCACGCAGTGGGAAAGGTTAGCAACCCATCGTCTCCTCCTCTCAACTGTGAAACCTCTCTCCCCTTCTCCTCAAACAGGAACCAGCCCCGCGGGGGGCGGGGCGCGGGGGGAGGCGCCGGAAGTGGCGTCACGCCCCTCCCAGGGTGCTGTTGGCGGTTTGAAGTTGGTTGAAAATGGCGGAGGAAACGCGATCGGAGCTCGAGAAACTGCAAGATGAAGGTGCCGCTTCATACTCTTTTAACTACGCACACAGCGCGGCAGGATGTACAAATCCACACGTTTCCATATTAGCCAAAGGACGAAATTAATAATAAAAAGCATAAAGCGAGGTTCCCTTGCCCCGCTCCGGAGGAGGCTGTGCAGCCAGTGCGGGATCAGTAGGCGGGCGGACTGGGCCGGGCCTCGAGTCTCTTTCCACCTCGCCACTGTGTACAGGCTCCGAGCCCTGAGCAATTAGGGTCTTTTTTTTTGTTCGAATACATTAATCCTGTTTGCAGAATTACATCACCCTTAAATATTTTAAATCTCAAACTCAATTTTTAAATACCGATTTATTAGTGTTAATTTCCTAAGTACTAAATTGCTGGTCCTCGAGCGAAAAATTTTAACAAAACATTCAATGAGAACGATAACTATTTTGGACCTTTTAAACAAATTAAGCTGGGAAACGCAATTTTTCTTGTGTGTGTTAATACACAGATCTGGCTATTTTTTATGAAAAGAACTTAAAGCTATGAAATCTGCAATCCAACTCTTGCTAAAGTCTTGTAAAGCGAAATGGAAACTAGAAGGAAATCTTATTGTGACCTAGTGTACATATTCGTGGCTGAGATTCTGATTAAAAAGTAGATAAAGACAGCATGGAGTACGTATAGAGTTTTGTTGCCATATACATTTTTGATAATTGATCTAATTTTGCCAATTGCCATTGAAGCAGATTTTTATTGGGTATATTCATGATTTTTAAATAGTATCTGAAATTCAAATCAAACACCTGATTAAAAGCATGAAAGTCCCAATCAAGAATAACACATGGCAATATAACAACAGCACAATTTATTATATCTGTAATAATTTGTAATCATAAATTTTATGTTTTTTTTAAGGAATGTTTAAATATCTTATTATATGTAATGACTGGTAACTCATAACAAAATGCCATGTGAAAATAGTGCTGGATGCATTCAGTGATTCAGGATTTTGGCAACATGAAAAATCCAGTAGGACCAATACAGTACTAGTTATGTTTAATCAGTAAACATTAAATTAGTGCATCTTTGTTGCGTTGCTCTAGAATTGAATATAACAGTGTATATAAAAATTACAATATCTAATCTGGCTGAGGTAAATCATGTTAGCAGACATATTTGGAATTTAGAACATCTAATTCACAAATAATGTATTTCCAATTGTTAGCTGTAGGATTATCCTCTTAAATAATTGTTAAAAAATGTGTTAGGCTCTTAACATACTGCCATTTTTAGTTAGCCTGTTACCAACCTCGCTCTTATTAAACCACTCTGATTAGCATTCTTAAATTGTTGTTGTCTTTTCAGTCTTGGGCAACAAAGCTACCAAGCAGTAAATAAATACCAAAAACCACAGTGATTAGTTGAAAGCAAACCGTTAGAATTATGTTCTGTGTATTATGTGTATGCATATAATTGGTATCAATCTCTATCATAGTATTCATTTCTGGCTGACTAACTGTAAGGCTAATGAAAGGAAAATATTTTGGCTCAATAGCTGATTCCACATCAGGGTTGCAGAAGCTATTTAATAACGGGTATGTGCTTTTGAAATAAAAGCTGATAGTTAGGGCATGTATTAAACCATTTGAACCTGAAACATTTGTGCAAGTGACTTGTTCAAAACCAGGTGGAACTTTTTTTTGAAAACTAGCAAGCCTAACTAAAGTTATTCTATTTGGAATAAATTTTATTCTGGAGCAGATGACCTCTCTGGTTTAAATTATTTAATCTTATTAAACTTTTGCCTCATTTGCCATTCTGAACTTTGTCTTCAAAATTAACTTTAATCAAAATTCAAACTCAAATATTAGAGATTTGAAGAATTATCTAATATATTTGATCACTGGAACAATGTATATTCTGTTGGCTGTTACTATTGACGAGTAAGAAATGAAAAACAAATGACTTTAAAATTCACAAAGTAGAAACTGAAATTGCTCGGACTATAGGTCTTAAAGTAATTGATCATATGTGAATCATTGTTTTTGAAATGCGGCCCATCTTGGCACTATATTTGTCATCAGTTATTTTAGGATGTTGTCATTCTGGTGTTCCCCCAACATGGCTTATAATGTAACACTTGAAAGTCTGCAATTTTACAGTCACTGGTGAATATTTCCTCATTGTGGACCTTTGGTCTACCAAAATATGTACTGTTTTGGTCCTGTGAATTTTCCTTTGGGGTCCAAGAAACAGGAGCACTGGATTAATCCTGCCCTGAAACTGAAATATAGAGTCCATCCATCTATGAAATGGTTTCTCGGTGCCTGCATCTACTGTATCTGACAAACAGTGGAAGAGACTACTGGTTCAGTCAGTGCATACTCACAGAAGCTCCCTAATACTTAATGAGGTTGCTGCATCCACCAAAGTGCTCGATAAAAGTATCTCATCTTGGTAAGTTGTTTCGACTCCACCAGGACTAGAAGAGAAGGAAGAGAAAACTGTGAAAACTAAGACTGTTTCTTCCAGTAATGAAGGCGAAAGTTCATCTCGAAGTGCAGAGAAAAGAGCAGCTGACGAGAAAAATCAAGATGATTCTGCTTCCGGGGATGCAAACAACAAACCAACCCCTGCAAAAGTTTCCAAAATTGGATTTTCAATAGGAAGTATGACCTTAAAGAAACCAGCCCCAATATCCATCAAATTAGGAGCAAATGTAAGTAATGTTTTTTTGCTTTCTATGTGTCAAATGGATATTTACAGTTTATCATAATGGATGTTTCTAATTGCAGATTCATTCTTTATATGATGTTAAATGGGTGGCGTTTTTGCAGCATTGAATTGATTATGTTCAGCACCAAAAGGGAGGAAGAATTTAGATCAGAAATTTAGCTAAAGTCGTAATTCTGGAATGGGGCAGTTAATTAAAGTCTGACCCTCATATGAACATTAAAGCCATATTAAATGCTTGTATTCAGCATCAAATAAAATATATACTTATTTCGAACTTGCTACGATTTTACCTTGTTCTCTTCACGGCCTTCTACTTAAGAGAAATTTAATTGGTAAAGGATTAGAAATGGTAATACACAGTTGTGCTGAGAATTGTCAGGAAGTTTATTTCTAGGATGTTTGTAGGCAGTTGATGTTAGGTGAGGGTTTGCTCAGTAGAAGTCTTGAATATTACCTTTTAAATGCTTTGCTTAACTTTAGTAAATGTAGCATGTAGGACAAAGGAATTGCAAACAGAGCTACACATTTGAATTAGGAGTATACTATTATAATAAGACCTTTATTCACTTTAACATGCTTTTGATGCTGACATGATGTGTGCAGTTTCATATTGAATCATGCCTACTTTACTGTTGAATATATACACGTACAGTGGAATATTCTTTTCAAAATATTCATAAACTATATTGCATTCCTCTAGATTATTTTAATGAATACATAATAAAATAGGACAAACCGAGCATTTTCATGATGGAAATCAGTAGATTATTAATAGGTAAAAGATATCAAGCAATATTGAGCAAAGGTGAATACATGTAGAACAGCTTAGCCACAGGTAATTGAATTATAAAACAAGTTTGAGTGATTGAATGACTTAAGAGACATTCAAGTGCAAAGATTTATTCCTCATTAACAGAATGATGAGTACCTAGTGCTAATATTCATATTTGCTTTGAGGGTGAGGAAAGAGGTGCTTAGCTGCATCTTCCTTTAAGAAATCCTTTTTCTAAATAGCTGAGCCTGGTTAATCTTCTATATCATTGCACATTATAACCCAAGAAGATCACAAACTTGATCCATGAACTTTGAGTTAAGTTATCTCAACTCTAGTTGAGGCACTGAACTAGGATTTGATAATTCTTGGAATCTCTACTTTTGAATAATCTGCTAGTAACCACTGTAAAAACAAAATGAGTAGCCATTACCTATTTATGTAAAACTGTGTATCAGTTTATTGTACTCTTTTACACTTGTTGTAAATACCCAACCTGGCACATTCCATTCCACTTGTTTTTGCATATATGGAGTGGAGATGCTTTCACTGATGGAAGTCACTGGCACCATCACATTTGCTCTCTCTTTATTGGTCAGAAATATTAGAATTTGAAACCATTTTGCACATTAAACTTAAAAACTAGATTAAAGGACTTCTTTTGGCAGTGACACAATGGCCAAAAGAGAAAAAGAAAATTTAGATAACTAGTTGAAAGGTAAGATGTGAAGCATGTTTTTGCATTCTGACCAAATTACTTCAATGTAATTTTACGTCACTTGGCCAAGAATGGTCCTTTTCATGCAGTTTCTTATAGTTGGGTAATATTAGGTTTTTGTTACCTGCCTGACTGGCACATTGGGAGGATTAGTAGGAAAGGTAGTCTATTCTGATTGGCCTGGTTTTTTGAAGAGTAGTTGATCTGTCCGTATGCACACATTCTTAAAGGCTTCAGGACAAATTGTCAGGCTCGGTGAAAAGGATAGAATAAATGAAATAGAAAAGTTATATTTGAACTTTGAAAATCTCATCTGAAGTATTGTGAATAATCTGGACAGCGTGATTCAGTAAAAACATGAGAAAATATAGAGAAGAGGTTTACCTGAATGTCGCCAAGTTCTGAAGAAAGGTTGGAAACATTAGGATTGTTCTTCTTGAAATGAAATGGCTCGGAGAGGGTATAATATAGATTTTCAAGGTGGTTTGATAGAGGAGACAAAGCACAGTTTTTCCCTGTGGTGAGTATGTCTTAACTCAGAATCATTGGTTAAGCATCAAGAAGGAAAATTAGTGCAGTAGTTTTGTTTTATATGGAACATTGCAATACTCAATCTGAATTATTTGTGGCTTTACATCAGAACTCATTTGAGAGCATGTAAGTTTGTTAACTGTAGTCAGAAAGCATATGAAAGCCTAGGCTTTATTATTTGAAGAAATATGGTACAGAAAGAAAGAATCATGTTAAACCTTAAAAAACATTGTTTAGGCCTTAACTAGAGTATTGTATTCAATTCGGAGACCATATTTTAGGAATGATGTGACAACCTTGGAGACAGTGCTAAAGTACTGAACGTTACTAACACTGACAGATTTTGGTCATGTAAGGAGACTGCATAAGCTAGGATTTTTCTTCTTGAAGCTGAGCAGGTTAAGAGGAGATCTGATGCAGACTTTGAAAGCCTTGAATGATTTTAATTGATTAAATAAACACCTTCCAGTGACAAGATGGAAACTAGGGAGCATCATTTAAAGTGTTTGTCGAATGAGTACCAAGAAATCTTGTTTTTACACAAAGTAACTCGTGATCTGAGATGCACAGTCAGAAAGAATGATGGAAGCAGATTCGTTAGGAACATTCAAAAGACATTTGGATAAGAAGGTGAAGGGAAATATAATGAAGGCAATGGGGAAAACACCTGCAAGTGGAAATAATCAAATAAGTTCGCTGTGCTCATTTTATGCGTGAGGAATGATTTTCTTATGCAAATTGTGTTAAGGTTATTATATCTGGGCTATTCTAAGACCGAAAACACAATCCCTTTACATCTGATTGGGAAACTGATTTAAGACACCTCCATATTTGTTTTATTTAACCTACAGTGAGCAATTAGAACTGAAATCTTATAATTTAATTTTATTCCCAGAAACCTAAAGAAAGTCCACCTGTTTTAGCTCCAAAGAAACCTTCAGTTGCAGCTGTATTCAATGAAGATGAAGATGTAAGTACATAATTTTAAATCATCTATAAGATTTTAGCTGTTAGGAGTCATACTGTTCCCTCACTGAGAAAACAAGAGGAAAATATATTGTGAGTGAAGATTGTATAAAAATGCCTGGATCAACTTAATAGTCTAATAAGAACAACTTACACTTAATGAAACATTCTAAGATGTTTCACATGAGCGTTATGAAGTAAAATGTACTAAACCCCATAAGGAGCTATTGGGTTAGATGACTAAAATCTTGGTCAAGGAGAAAGTGAGGACTGCAGATGCTGGAGATCAGAGCTGAAAATGTGTTGCTGGAAAAGTGCAGCAGGTCAGGCAGCATCCAAGGAGCAGGAGAATCGATGTTTCGGGCATGAGCCCTTCAGGATTCCTGAAGAAGGGCTCATGCCCGAAACATTGATTCTCCTGCTCCTTGGATGCTGCCTGACCTACTGCGCTTTTCCAGCAACACATTTTCAGCTAAAATCTTGGTCAAGCCTGGTTGCTTATACAGAGTAGCTTCAAGGAGGGAAAGAAAGATAAAAGGATGAAGATGTGTGGAGAGAGAGAAATCCACAGCTCTGGCCTATGTAGCTGGCGACAAAGCAAGAAATGGTTGTGTGACTGAGATCTTGAATTTTTGAGACAGAAGTAGGTGAGTAGATAAGTCAGAGTTGTGGGGTTAGAGGAGTGGGAATGTGGAAACCAACCAATACGGAGGGGTTTGAATGGTCAAGATGCAAAAAAAGAGTTTCTGCAGGCAGGTAGGCTGAACCAGGTTGAATTTGGGAAATGTAACAAAAATACAATTAGCCTACCTTAGTGATGGCATGAATATTTGTTCATTAGTTCATTTTAGGGTCAAATGTGACACTAAGGATTTGTACAAAGTAGTTTTACGCCATACTGTTGCCAGGTTGAATAACCTATTCTGTTCTCCTGCTATGAGTTCAAGACATAAGTGCAGAAATAAGACCATAAGACATAGGAGTGGAAGTAAGGCCATTCGGCCCATCGAGTCCACTCCGCCATTCAATCATGGCTGATGCGCATTTCAGCTCCACTTACCAGCATTCTCCCCGTAGCCCTTAATTCCTCTAGACAACAAGAACCTATCAATCTCGGCCTTGAAGACATTTAGCGTCCCGGCTACCACTGCACTCCGTGGCAATGAATTCCACAGGCCCACCACTCTCTGGCTGAAGAAATGTCTCCGCATTTCTGTTCTGAAATGACCCCCTCTAATTCTAAGGCTGTGTCCACGGGTCCTAGTCTCCTCGCCTAACAGAAACAATTTCCTAGCATCCACCTTTTCAAAGCCATGTATTATTTTGTACGTCTCTATTAGATCTCCCCTTAATCTTCTAAACTCCAACGAATACAATCCCAGTATCCTCAGCCGTTCCTCATATGCTAGACCTGTCAATCCAGGGATCATCCGTGTGAATCTCCGCTGGACACGTTCCAGTGCCAGTATGTCCTTCCTGAGGTGTGGGGACCAAAACTGGACACAGTACTCCAAATGGGGCCTAACCAGAGCTTTATAAAGTCTTAGTAGTACATCTCTGCTTTTATATTCCAACCCTCTTGAGATAAGAGACAACATTGCATTCGCTTTCTTAATCACAGACTCAACCTGCATGTTTACCTTTAGAGAATCCTCGACTAGCACTCCCAGATCCCTTTGTGCTTTGGCTTTATTAATTTTCTCACCATTTAGAAAGTATTCCATGCTTTTATTCTTTTTGCCAAAGTGCAAGACCTCGCACTTGCTCACGTTAAATTCCATCAGCCATTTCCTGGACCACTCTCCCAATGTGCATCCTGTTGGCAGAATTGAGTCCCCATTTTAATTTCATGTTTGTTGTTGAGAGTGGGAAACAAGGTGCTTAATTACATCTTATTTAAAGAAATGCTTTTGTTCAAATGGTTGAGCAATTTTATCAAGTGTGCCACCTTCAGTGGTCTTATGGTCATGATAGAAAGCCTTTTCCCAGAAGGTGGTGGGGGTCTGGAATGCACTGCATGGGAGGGTATTGAGGTGGGAAACCTCAAAACCTTGAAAAAGTACTTGGCCAAGTGCTGGAAAGTGGGACTAGTGCAGACTTAGAGTAGCTCTGTCAGTGCTGACTCGAAGGGCCAAAGGGCCTCTTCTGTACTGTGTGATTGTGTGGGGAAGGTTTCTGATTCCTGTTTGTTGTTTGAGGCTGCACTACTGATGCTTGTGTGGAGCAATTGGATCAAGTGCACATTGAACGTAAGAGTGTGAAAGGATGGGAGAGAGCTTCAGAGCCTTCATCCTTTGTTTCAGGTTCCGTCTCATCCTGATACAAGCATTGATGTACGTGTTCAGTAGCTACCAATCGAGTAAAGGTGCAGTTGATCACTGACTTCACGCGTGGTGCTCCAGGTTCTAATGTTTAGACGAAACAGAAATTGCTGGACCCTTTGGGAGAAGGGTCACTAGATGCGAAACGTTACTTCTGCTTTCTCTCCACAGATGCTGAGGTTTTGCTTACTGAGATTTTGGCTTTATTTTGTATTTTAGATCTAGCATTTTGATTGCACAGCAGCTATCAAACCATTAGCTTGCTGTTAACGCTGTAATTAGCATTTGAATCTTGCTTTGCAATTCTAAGGAAGCAGATTGAATTGGAATGTTTGGAGTGGTAGCCGAACCAATAAAGGCTGATTTCTGTAAATGATCTTCATGTGTCGCATCATGCTGTTCATTTGCACTAGGCGGGTTGGGGGGGTGGGAATTCGCATTTTCCAAGACAGGTGGATTAGTCTGTAAGAGTTTCTGTTCATAAACGTGAACCAACATTTCCTGACACAGATTTTTCAGTCCGAATTTGAACCTGCTTCGATCATTTGCCTTGATTTGTCTTGTGGGAAGGCAGGGATTTTTCACATTGGTAACACCTGAATTTTTTAGAGCGTCAAACAGAACAGTGCAATAACAGGCCGTTTGTCAACTGTTAGGGACATGTAAGAACTGGACATGCCATTCAGTTGTATCACACGTCTCCACCAAAGTCAAAAGAAATAAAACTGTCAGACCAGGTGGTCTTGTCATAGGCATTGGAAACAACTAAGGTTCATCCTATCCAGATTCTTCTGCAGAATTGGAAGGCTGCCCTACAAAAGAAATCAAACAATGACCCAATGTAATCACATTTATTGATTCATTCCTTTCATTAAATATTCCAGGTTTCTCCATCATTGTCCCCACCAGAGGTGGGGGCACAATGGTAAACCCAAAGGAAAGGCTATTTCAATCTTTAGTGTTGCCTTGAGACTTCATGGAATCCTTTGGACAAACATGAGCAAGAAAACTTTGTGCTGATTACAATTTTCCACCATCCACAGATGCTGACTTTGCATTTCTTCACAGCACACCACTTAGAAGAAGCACTGTCATTAACAAAAGCAATAACAGAGAATATAATCTGGGAGTCAGATCCAAGTCCACCAAGAGTTTCTCAATTACACTGAAATTGATTATGAAATGGTCAGTTCTGAAGGACCTATCTGCTAGACTAGGCTTCTGTCAGGTGGTGAGAGAACCTCGGGGGGGATTAAAATACTTGACCTCATCTTCCCCAGTCTACCTGTCACCAGATGCTATGTATCTGTTCATGATAGTGTTGGTAAGAATGGGCAATCCTTGTGGAAAAGGACCTGCTTCGCACTGAGGATGCCTAGTATTGTATTGTATGGTACTACACCATACTAAGTTGGGTAGCTTCAAGGCAGGTCTCACAATTTACTACTGAATAGCCATGAGATGGTCTGGACTATAGCTGTAATAGTTGTAACCCCATTGTCCTGGCATATTTTTCATTTATTATTATCATCAAGCCAAGTGATCAACTTATGTTTAATGAGGGCTGAGCACAGCATGTAAGGTGCTGCAGCAAGCTACCTAGGAATGAGTTGCTGGCCTGATGAAACTGTATCATAAGCATAAATGTGTGATCAAAAGCAACATGCAATAGACAAAGAAAAGAAACCAAACTTCTTCATGGCTGCCACCTGTTGTGAATTGTAGTGGATAGGTTACTGCAGGCGCATGCTTCACAAACATTCTCATCCTCAGTGATGGAGTGTCTGATGCATCATTTTGTGAACTTGAATAAAGCATTTGCAAACACCTTCAGCCAGAAATTTCGAGTGAATGATCTATTTAGGACAATTCCTGATGTCTTGGAATCACATGGTGGTATGCAAAAATTCAGAAGGCACTAGATATAACAGAAGCTATTGACTCTCTGTACCAATAGTTAGCCATTAGCTAACTTGTCCCAATACTGCCATAACTTTGACATCTACCTGGTTTGTCAGGTCCACAAAATGCGGGACAAATTCAATGTGCTCTTGACAGGGCAACACGGTGGCCCAGTAGTTTGCACTGCTGCCTCAACATGCCAGAGACCTGGGCTCAATCACAGCCATGTGACTGTTTGTGTGGAGTTTACATGTTCTCCCTGTGTCAGCATGGGTTTCCTCTGGTGCTCCGGTTTCCTCCCTCAACCCAAAGATGTGTGGGTCATATGGATTGGCAATGCTAAATTGCCCATAGTGTCTAGGGATGTGTCGGCTCAATGGATTAGTTATGGGAGATGCAGGTTTAGGAGGATAGAGTAGTAGGGGAGTGGGTCTGAGTGGGATGCTGTTCAGAATATATAGATTTGAGGGACCAAATGGCCTGCTTCCGCATTGTAGGGATTCTATAGCCAATTGCAAGCCCCAGGGTCTACTGTTCATCCCGGAATGGTGAAAGTATGTTGGGTTCCTAAATGGATTATCCACTCAATGTTTATTGCTGAAGTTCATTGCTGTCAAATAGCAATTTGGTCTGCAATAATCTGCTGATTGATGCTTATTTTCAGTTTTGAAAAAGTCATTTGGCTCCATATCTCATTACAGTCTTGTTGCAGATATGGATAAAGAGGTGGGATAAGCATGACTGCCCTTGATGTCAAAGCATTTGATTGAGTGTGGCCTCAGGGAAAACTAGCAATGTTGAAGTCAGTGGCAGTCAGTCTGCAGAAAGGATAATGATTGTGATTGTTGGATGCTAATCAACATATCCATTGGGCATCATGGCAAGAGTTCCGATTAGCCAACCATCTTCGATTGCTTCATTGATGACTTTCCTGCATCATATTGTGTCAAAAATGGTAATAATTGCACTGTGTACAATATGATAGACAACTTTCCGGATACAGTATTGAAATAATCTTTACATGCATAAAGAAAAGCCTGAATAACATTCAAGCATTGTTTTGATGTGTGGCAAAAACCATTTGTATCACACAGCTGTCAGGTAATGACTGTTTCCGATCTGAGAGAATTTAACTGTCACCTTTGGACGTTTAACAGTTACTATTATTGCTGAATTTCCCACATTGACAACCTGTGTCATCCCACTAACTGGACATTTAACTGGAGCAGCAACAGATCAGTGCCTAGATTACTCGTGTGCTTCACTCACCAAAGCCTTTCCACCATCTTTAAAACATAAGCACCCCATTGCAACCACTAAGAGTAATCTTTGCTAAACTGGTTCAGATCATCCAGCTAATTGTAGCATCTCTACAGTGTGGAGGCAGGCCAAAGGGTCCACAATGACCCTCCGAAGAGCATTCTACCCAGATTCCCCACTCGATTTTGCAAGGCTAACATACCTGGTCTGCACATTGCTGGACTCTATGGAAAATTTAGCATGAGTCCACTTAACCTGCACATAGAGTCATCAAGATGAACAGCTCAGAAACAGTCCAACTTGTCCATGCCAACCAGATATCCCAACCCAATCTAATTCCACCTGCCAGCACCTGGCCCATATCCCTCCAAACCCTTCCCACGCAGACACAGGAAGAATATGCCAATTCTGTACAGAGTTGCCCAAGGCTGGAATTGAACCCAGATCCCTGACGCTGTGGTGCAGTAGCGCTAACCACTGAATCACCTTGCTGTCCCAATCTTCACCATATGTTGTTCTTGAGAAGGTGGCAGTGAGTTGCCTTCTTGATTTTCTCCCGTTCATTTGCTGTGGGTACATCCAGAGTGCTGCCATAGAATTTGTTCTCAGAGTTTGACCTGGTGACACTGAAGGTGTAGAGATTTATGTCCGTATCAGGGCTTAGAGGGCAGTATGTATCTGTAACCCTTCCAGTAGTTGTAGATTTGGAAGCAACTGTCTAAAGAGCATTGGTGAGTTGTCCTGACTTGTGTATGGTGGATAGGTTTTGGGGAACCTGGAGATTAGTTACTAGCTTGTAATCACAGTATTTTTCTGGTTAGTGGTAACTGCCAGGATGTTGGCAGTTACGGCATTCAGCATTAGTAACGCCACTGAATGGCAAAGCATGATGATGATTTGTTTTTTTTCTGGTCGGAGATGATCATTGATTCACACTGTGTGGCACAAGTATCTCAGGAGTTGGAAATGGTCATGAACATTATGCAATTATCAGTGAATGTCGTCATTTCTACTCTCAAGATGGAGGAAAAGTCCCAAATAAATTGGCTGAAGGTCATTAAGCCAAGAACAGTACCCTGACAAGCTCTTGTATGGATGTCCTGGAGCTGATATGATTGACCTCCAAAACCCATAACTGCCTTCCTTCATGCTATGTATAACTTTAACTAGCAGAAACCTTTCCTCTGATCCATTACTTGTTTTGTTGTGTACAATTCCAACAGCACTCTGCTTGATATTATCTAATATTGAAGAACGGCTTGATCAACATGCCATCCACCACCTTAAATCCTCATTGCCTTCACCAGCACACAGTGGCAGCACTGTGGACATCTGCACGATGCATTCAGCAATATGCCAGATCTCCTTAAGTATCATCTTGCATGCCTTTAATCCTACCATTTTTAAAACAAGAACAAATGGACCACAGCATCACCATCTGCAAGTTCCCCTCCAAACAGCACACCATTCTGACTTAGAAATATATTAGAGTTGCTGGTTCAAAATCTTTCCCAGATGAATTGCAGTGGTTTTGAAGTCTGGCTGCTGTGATGTTCTCAAGAATGGGAATGGTCAGTTTATGCTCTTCACTAGTAGTTGATTATGTTTCCTGGCTGTACTAGAATGTTAGCTGTTACAATGTCCTTTTAAAAATGGATGAGTATTGTCAAAAAATGCATATTTGACTGTGAATAATAGTTCTGATTGCCAGTGCTTAGGATAAGTTAACTAATACTCGTGGGCCAAGGTACTTGTGATTTATCTTATATGTTTTTCAAATCCAAACTAAATGTAATAAAATATTATCAGCTTTTCTTTCTCCCTGGAATACTATTATGCATCCCTTTGTCTGCCTAACTGTTGTTCTTTCTCTCTGGGCTCTACCTATCCACTCATTCCTTTACCACACTCCTTTCCTCCCAAACCTGTCTTCATCATATGTACCTTCTCTACCTAGTCAGTATCAGTTCAGAGGAAGGGTCACTGGACACAAAATGTAAACTCTGTTTTCTCTCCATTGATGCTGCCAACCAGCTGAGTTTACCCAGCAATTTCTGTTCTTGTATTACATCCTTCAGTATGCTTTTGGGTAGAAAGTAGTCTTGTTGATCAATTGTAGCAAAACATTTTCTATTTGTATGCAGTCTTTTTAACTCCAAACAATGATTTATTTTACTTGGATTGCTTGAGAAGTTCAGATACATTTTTTGAAGTCAATCTTTCAGTCTAATTCTGGTTTTAATGAATAATTTGAATTTGTGTAACCCCTTTCACATGTTGGAACATCCAGAAGTGTTTGATGTATTTACTTATCGTTTTAGTTTTCTTTAGCTAAATATGAACATAAATTTATGAATAAGGTTCTGTAGATAGATAACAAGATTAATGATTGGTTTGTTTTTGGTGAGAAACGAATGTTGACCACAATATTGGGGATGGGGGATTCTCTTTGAATTGTGCTGTGAGAACTTCTGAATCCGAATTGGGATTTGGGGCCTCATCTTGAATTCTGACTCTAAAATAGTGGATTTTATATATAGCCCACCCACAGCGGAAAAATAATGTCTGGCACTCCTAAAACAGTATTTCATTTTATTATTTGACTTTATTTTTAAACCATTTTAAAATCACTTTTAAGGCTGAAAGTAATATTTACTTATCATTGGATTTGCTGATTATGGTCTCTGAATGTATGAATATCCATCTAGATGTTGCATCGTTTCTATGTAATGTTCTTTTTGAGAACCAGTGAATGTTCTTTTTGAGAATTGCATTTTCCTGCATTTTGATGCCCCTTTGTATTTGGGAGAGCTTCAATTTTGTGTGTACATGGTGCCACAGAAAAATAGTTATGTTCTTCAGGATATAAAGAACTCCTGTGGAGTTTTTTTTTGTGATGAGGCTCAGTTGGACTTTTGCATCAGAAATCCAGTAAGTGTGCAAGTTGCCTTCTGGCTCATTATGATGGCTTGAATTTGAACAATCCAGTTCTTCCAATTTAGTTAACTAAGGTTGGGTTTGAAATATAATACAAAAACGTTGATTGGTGGGTAACTGAATCCTTTATTTCTACTTGCAGAGTGAACCAGAGGAAATGCCTCCTGAAGCAAAAATGCGCATGAAGAATATGGGACGGTATGTTTTAATAATTTTTTAAAATGTTCTAAGCATTATATGGAACAAGACATTTTTAAGCTACTCTTCGGTTTAGACAGAAGAAATAATGAAATAATACTGTAAGCCCATATTAAAGCTTGGAAGGAATACCAACTAGCAGTATAATGCACTTGTTCACAAACACATCAAAAGAAATTATATTTCACATTGTCCCCCGAGCAGTCATTTGTTGATTTGGCTCCTGTGGAAAATCGGTTTTAACTGCATCCTTTTGAATGTTCTATTAATGTCATGCTGTCCTATCAAACTCTACTTTGTGCTGTATTTATCCACAAGACATTTAATTCCATGTCAAGCACATGCATTAAAATTGAGATTGCGGTTGTTTTTGTGCCTTTTTAAACTTGCTTTACTGATAATTAAACACTTGGAAATCCTTAAAATAGAGTCCTTCCAAGCAATTGCTTCCAAAGCTATTGAATTAGAAAGAGTTAGTTTAGTGAAACTAAGCTGCTTTGGAGTTAGTTTCTTTGTGTTTCAAAAGAAGACAAACTCTGACATCAATCAATATTAGCGTGTGTCATTTTTCTTGCAGCTTGAATGCAATTTCAACATCACTTTAAGTTTGCTGAATCCAAAGAAAACAAGCCAAGCTTATCCAGCCTTTCTCATTAGTTGAAGTGCTCTATCCCAGGCAACGTCTTGGTGAATCTCCTTTGCATCCTCTCCAGTCTAATCGCATGCTTCCTGTAGTGGGTGACCAGAACTGTACACTGTACTCCGGCTGTGGCCTAACCAAAGTTCAGCTCTAACACGACCTCCCTTCATTTTTAATCTATGCTGTAATTGATAAAACTGTGCTTTCTTAACTATTCTATTAACCTGTTCTGACACGTTCAGAAATCTTTAGACAAGCACTCCAAGATCCCTCTATTCTTCTGAGCTTCTTAGTGTCTTGCCATTTCATTGAACATTCCCTTGTCTTGATCGTTCTTCCAAAGGCATTTATCAGTGTTAATGTCCATCAGATCAATCTGTTTATCATTCTCCTTGCTGTCAACCACTTGAGTTCTATGTGAACCTACTTATCATTCCCCAGCTCCACAATCCCCGCAATATGTGCGTGTGCACAGACACACACACACACACCAGCATCGATTCCTGTGATACACCATTGTATAGCAAGCTCTGGCCAATTTTGGATCTACTGTACCAGGTTAACCTGGATCCCATGAGCTTATACCTTCTGTTTCCCATGTGGGATCTTGTCAAAGACCTTGCTGAAATCCATATAAACTACATCAACTGTCCCAACTTAATCCAAGTACTTAGTGACCTCCTCAAAAAAATTCCAATATATTTGTTAGTCATGGGTCTTTCTGACAAAATTATGCTGGCCATCCCTGATCAAACCTTGCCTCTCTGCAAGGAGATTAATTTTTTCTTTGTTCATTTTCTCCAATAGTTTCCTTTCCACAGGTTCTAGTTCCCTTTTCTATCTCTTCCACCCTTCTTATCTTCCAGTCCTCTGACACCTCCTTTGTGGCCAGAGATGATTTGGAAATTTGGGTCAGGGCCTCAGTAATTTTCTCCCTTGTCTCAGTTCATCTGGACCAGAGTGTTTGTCCACTTTTAAATCTGCCACAACCTTCAATACCTCTTTGCTTCTTATATCAATTTGCTGAAAAACCTTGCAGTCTATCTTGAATTCTGTACTTGCATCCTCCTTTTCCCAGGAAAAGACATGTGAAATACTCATATAACACTTTTTTCCAATATCTTTTGGCTGAAAACACAGATTGACCCCTAATAAACCCTACTTTTTCCCTGGCTGTTCTCTTCCCCTTCATATATTTGTAGAATATCTTGGGATTTTCCCTAATCTTGCCCGCATCTGTTTTAATTGTTTTATTGAGTGCTCCCCTTGCACTTTTTATGATCCTCTAGGATCTCAAGCTAGTTTGCTCCCTTTGGACCTGACATACATGTTTCTTTTCCTTTTTATTTCCTGGAAATTCCTATTCCTTATATAGATGCCTGGTTCCTACATTTCAGCCTCAAATGGATATGTTAGCTCATTACTTTCCCCAGTATCGTTGTGAATCGTTTTTATGCATCTTAGTGAATTGACTAGTGACTGGGTGTGTATAATACACTCCTAACAATATGACTGCCCCCTTTTTATTTCTCTGTTTACCAACAAAGCCCCATTTGATGACCCTTCCAAGATATTGTACCATCTTATGGTAGTCACTGACTAGTAACTAATAATGTTACACCACCTCCACTTTCACACCCTCTCCTTGTCCTGCTTGAAGATTCTATACATTGGAATGTTAACAGTCATGTCCCTCCCTCTTTGTGATGACAGCAACATCGCAGTCCATTTGTCAGTCCATGCCCTTAACTCATCTATCTCACCTCTATACCGCTGGCATTAAAGTAGAGGTCATCCAGCCTCACCTTTCTCCCTGAGACACCACGTGGCTGAACTCTGAGTGCTTTTACTAATGAATTAAGTGGTTTTGAAATTTTGATTTAAAAAAATTTTATATATCACTAGCTGTTTATTTCACAAGAGTACTGCTGTCAGAACCAAATGACTTCAATCCAGTGATCAATGCTCACTTAATTCTAGGTGGCATAGTTTAATAACAAGCTGACTAAATTTTTATCTATATTTAGTTGAATGAAAACAAAGAATCTTTTGCAGAAATTGCATGAAAACAGTTTCCAAATAACTTGTTTTAAATTTTAAACTTTAAGCACAGCATTCAAATGGATGGAAGAAATACTGAAATGTGTAAACCTACATAAGCTTTGAGGGGAGAGGTGGTTGTATGATGTAATGTCACTGGACTGGTTATCCAGGACCCCAGGGCCTTGGGTTTGAATCCTATTGGGGCAGATGCTGAAATGCTGCTGTAAAAAAAAAGACATCTGATTCACTAATGTCCTTAAGAGAAGGAAATCTGTTATCTACCTCATCTGGCCTACATGTGACTCCAGACCTGCATCAGTATTGTTGACTCTTAACTATCCTCTGAAATGGCAAAGCAAGCAATTCACTTCCAAAATAGTGAGCCAGCAACACCCACATCACATTAAGTTTTTAAAAAATCAATAGAAATGAGATTTCCTCTAAAGGAGGTGCTCATTTTAAGATTAAATAAATATTTGAGAATATGAAAATAATGCATTTCTAGGAGATTTAGAAGTTTATTTTCAGGACAGTTTTGGTCCATTACATTGATTATGCTATTCCTCAAGCTTATGGTAGAGGAGGCTGGGAACAATGGGGTCAGAGTGGGAGTGTGTGCAGAATTAAATTAAGATGCTCCTGGAAGCTTGCAGTTATGCATATGGTCTGAATGTGGATATTCCACAAAGGAGACACTCAGTCTTCATTTGGTTTCCACAGTGTAATGGTTTCTTTGGATCCTTAGCATCACAGTTGCCAGTCTTGAGCCATTTTGATTCACTCTACGTGATATCAAGAGATGAGTAAAGGAACTGGCTGCTGTAAAGGCTCTAAGCCTTGGCAGCATTCTGGCAGTAGTACTGAGAACATGTGCTCCAGAACTTGCTGCACCTCTAGTCAAGCTGTCCCAGTAAAGCTACAATACTGGCATCTATCTAACAATGTGGGAAATTTGAAGTAACCAAAAAGGTTGATGAGGGCAAACTGGTCCTGTACTTGTTGTTTACTTGCAGCCTTTGGCAAGGTTCTGCAAGGTAGACTAATTAGTAAAGTTTGATCATATGGGAATCAGGGTGAGCTTGCCAATTGGCTTTATGGTAGGACATAGAGGGTAATGGTGGAAGCATGTTTTTCAGACTGAAGACCTACGACCAACGGTGTTTGAAAGGGATCAGTACTGGATCCACTTTTGTTTGTCATTTATATAAATGTTTGGATGAGAGTGGTTAGTAAATTTGCAAATGACACCAAAGTTGATGATATAGTGGATAGTGAAGAAGGTTATTTCAGATTACAAAGAGATCTTGATCAATTGGGCCAGTGGACTGAGGAGTGGCAGATGGAGCTCGATTTGAATAAATTTGAGAAACTGCATTTTGGTAAAACAAACAAAGGCAGGATTTATACAATTAATAGTAAGACCCTAGGTTATGTTGTAGAACGGAGAGGTTCAGGTGCATAGTTCTTTGAAATTTGTGTCACAGGTAGACAGGATGGTCAAGAAGGTGTTGAGCATGCTTGCCTTCATCACTCAGCCCTTTGAGTACAGGAGTTGAGGTGTCATACTGAGGTTGTAAAGGACAATGGTGAGGTCTCTTCTGGAGTACTTTGTTCAATTCTGTTCACCCTGTTATAGGAAGAATATTATTAAACTGGAGGTGATTCAGAAAAGATTTACCAGAGTGTTATCAGGAATGGAGGGTTTGAGATATAAAAGTAGACTTGAAATATTGCGACTTTTCTCACTGGAGCAGAGGAGGTTGAGGTTAACGGAAATTAAACGGAGGTTAACAACACTCAAGCTTAATATCATTCAGGACAAAGCAGTTTGCTCAGTTGGCACCCAACACCTTCAGCATATACTGTACCACTGACTTCTGGATTAGTGGTGCTGGAAGAACACAGCAGTTCAGGCAGCATCCAAGGAGCAGCGAAATCGACGTTTCGGGCAAAAGCCCTTCATCAGGAATAAAGGCAGTGAGCCTGAAGCGTGGAGAGATAAGCTAGAGGAGGGTGGGGGTGGGGAGAGAGTAGCATAGAGTACAATGGGTGAGTGGGGGAGGAGATGAAGGTGATAGGTCAAGGAGGAGAGGGTGGAGTGGTTAGGTCGAAAAGGAGATAGGCAGGTCGGACAAATCAAGGAGACAGTGTTGAGCTGGAAGTTTGAAACTAGGATGAGGTGGGGGAAGGGGAAATGAGGAAGCTGTTGAAGTCCACATTGATGCCCTGCGGTTGAAGTGTTCCGAGGCGGAAGGTGAGGTGTTCTTCCTCCAGGCATCTGGTGGTGAGGGAGCGGCGGTGAAGGAGGCCCAGGACCTCCATGTCCTCGGCAGAGTGGGAGGGGGAGTTGAAATGTTGGGCCACGGGGCAGTTTGGTTGATTGGTGCAGGTGTATCGGAGATGTTCCCTAAAGCGCTCTGCTAGGAGGCGCCCAGTCTCCCCAATGTAGAGGAGACCACATCGGGAGCCTGACTGTCATTTGCAGCAGTGCCAGTATAATCATCTGCAAGATGCAGAACAAAAACTCAAGACTTCTTCAACAACATCTTCCAAACCTGTGAACCGGACCAGCTGGAAGGACGCATAGTAAATACGTGAGAAGATCACCACTTGCAAGTTCCTGCACCATCCTGACTTGGAACAATGTCACTGTTAGTTCTCTGTTAGGAAAAATTTCTGCAATCCCTCCCTGACAGCATTAAATCCGGCAGTTGAAGAAGGCAACTCACAGCCAACTACTTGAAAGCAATTCGGGATGGGCAATAAATCTTATAAATCAATAGTTAAAAACACTCACATGGATACAACAGAAATGGAGAAATAGAGAGACTGGAATAGTCTCTGTACCAGAGGCAAGGAATGAGGAACTATAGTCATGGTAACTGTGGGAGTCACTAGGTTTTGTAATTGAGTCAGGTTGTTGTGTGTGGCAGAGTGTTTCAGCTTAGTACCATGATTGTTGTGTGTAGGATAAACTGTCTTGCAATTTTTGCGTATTGTATTCAATTGAATGTTTAGATAAACAAATAGCTAAAATTGCTACCTCAAGCCATCAGTTGAGCCGCTTTAATTTTAAAATGCTTTAATTTTAAAATACTATAATTAACTTGTGGCTCAGTGGTTAGCACTGCTGCCTCACTGTCTGTGTGGAGTTTGCATATTCTCCCTGTGTCTGCTTGGGTTTCCTCTGGGTGCTCCGGTTTCCTCCCACAATTCAAAGATGTGCAATTCAGGTGAATTGGCCATGCTAAATTGCCCACGGTGATAGGTGCATTAGTAGGGAATAGGGGGATGGGTCTGGGTGGGTTAGTCTTTGGAGGGTCAGTGTGGGCTTGTTGGGCCGACGGGCCTGTTTCCACACTGTGGAGAATCTAATCTAATCTTATGCCTTTGTTTTACTAAACAGTGTTTCAAGGATGATGAATTATGCAAAATGTAGGCTGTGACTTCTATAAATGTTTACAAACTCCCATAATGAGATGGTGACATTCCATTATGCATTGAAGTAGCAGATTATTGCATTTGCACATATTTAAATTAAATATTTTGGTAATTTACGTTGTCTTTCTTCAGAGAAACACCGACATCAGCAGGACCAAATTCTTTCAACAAGGGAAAACAAGGATTTTCTGACAACCAGAGGTTGTGGGAGCGGAAAATGAAAAGTCAGCTGCGGAACTTTGGCGATGAGGACTAAATGCTATTATTGAAAATGCAGAATTGTGAGCTGTGGGAAGTGGAAACGAATTGTAGGGATTGAGATACATTCTAGATTGCTTTGAAATGGAAACTATTTTCAGTGATGTGTATAATGTATACTTAAAGACTTTCTCACTATAACTTGTAATGAGTGCAATGTGTTTAGTAAACAGTAGGTGACCCCTTCAGAGAAATTTCATTCAGAAATATTCAACACAGAAGTTGCAGTTAAGATCTTTCACCTCTAGTAGCTATATTTGATTATTTTCAGTGTGCCACTGTGGTTATTTCATTTGGAGTCCTGTAAAGTAATGTATCTACATATCAGTTAAAAATCGGAAAGGAAAGTTCAGTTAAATTTCACTTCATTGAAAAGTTCATGGTCATTAATTGCGAAGCTCCTGAAAACTGTTTTACATTTTATAATAGGAGAGTACTTTTGGTTTAAGCAAATTTTATGTCACTCAAAAAAAATTCAAAACCTGTCTGAATTATTTCGAGACTCAGATTTCCAAGTATCACACCTTTTTCCAGCAAACACATGGTCTAGTGAGGCATTCCTAGGTTGTATATGAGCTCAAATGGGAATAATGTAACTTGCCAGGCAACTGTTCCCTGCTAGCAGTGCAGCACAGGCAATCGGTATGTATGGAATGGGAAGGACAAACTATATCCTTTATTTTCAATCCCATTGATATTACAATATACTGAACTTGTTTATTGCAGATTATTATTAACGGAGTCATGTTAACCTAACTTTCAAATTTTGGCATGATACATTAGTGTGTGGTAAGTATCTTCACTTCTATTCCCAAAAGACGTGTCTAATAAATAACAGTTGACAACAACTGTAGAAGTGCCGATTTGATACGAATTAGGAAGCTCAACCTGTATTTAACTGAAGTGGTTCTATCCACAGCTTCATTGAAATTCTTATTGTCTTTTCTCAGGCTTTGCAAGTCTTGTATTAGTTCTTCTGTACACCCACGATAAATAATAAATTCTAATCTGGGATTTGTTACTCTTCCCAGTACACCAAGTGGCATTCTTCCATTGATAACTCAAACATCAGAGGTTCGGAAGGCTCATGTCTGTGCTCTTAATCTTTCGCTGAATCAAGTAATTTAATGCACTTGGTTTAGGCTATTCTTTAGTGTGTTTAATCCCCATTTTAAAATAAGCATTCATTTCTATCTTTGGATTGACTCTTTAAAAATTAGAATGGAAGGCCTTCCTGTATCTGTTGTAGTGCAGTCTATCTGTCGTAAGTTCTATATAACAATTTATTTTCTTCCACTTTCCAGCTCAATATTTTAAGTAGTATAAATCTGCCAGAGATATGAAGGTTAGGAATAACATCCTTGGAGAATAAATAAGATCTCCAAAAATGTTATCTGTTTGCTATTTGTAGTAAAATTCTGATAGATTATCTAGAATTACATTTGTTAGTTTGCTACAAAAAGTGAAGAATGATTTCCCGTTTAAGCATTTATGAATCAAGGGAAAGTGTATTGTGATTATTCACAATCCTGAATGTGATATAAAAAAATTTGTACATAGTGATATGGGTAGTAGTCATTTTCCCATGTCAGTAGACTGTGCTTTCATGGTATGGGGTTGACCAAGAAGATATCACCTGATTGCAATATAATGTTTGTTTTGATTAGTCTGAAGGCCATAACACGATAAGAACATCTGACAATGCAACACCTAAATATATATTTATCTCTCTTTGCAAATCTGTACATTACAGGCACTACAAACTGTCTCGTTACATAAGATTGATAGGATTGTGTAAGTATATTTAAAATTGGGCAACCTAGTTCATGCCATAACGTTTTTTAATAAAGCCATTTTTAGTGAAATGTACCTGAAATTTCTGCACTTAATGTGAGGAAAATTTTCTGGAATTTAAGTTGATACCAAGGTTGTGCAAAATAATTTTTGCTGAGATAGTTGCTTCACTACATTTTGAAAACCAGGATTGCCAAGTTTTAGGATAGTAATTGTGGCGATTAATAACCTTTTCTCACCCAATACATATAAAGGACTTAATTTAATTATCAAAATATGGTGTCTCAAAAAGGTCTATATCTCTATCTGCATTCTTTCAGAGCTGGGTATGTGCTTTTCGTAGACCATTTGAGTGCAGTTTGTAGCCAGGGTAGCATACAATGGGGATGAATTATCTTCATAGCATCTGGTAAGTCAGAAGCAGTTGCATGATATGTGAAATGCTACTCGTAGAATGTGATGGTACCACCACTGAAGGAGTGGAATTAGCAAAGCTTTATGCTCATTAATGAGTGGCTTATGCTGGCATATTTGACTATATTGATGTGACTTGAGGAAAATATTAGGCTTGCCAATGATTTACCCTCTTATTGGTCAGCCTATCAACATTCACTGAACTCACACAAGGAATATCCACTTGGGGAATGTACCGGAGAGTTAGCAATAACCATACATTTGAATGAAATCTTTTCTAGTCGTTCATTGAAACTAGAGACAAAGTTGACTAATGTTCTCTCTAAGAAATTTGGCATTTCTCATTCTAAGAACCTTTCCATATCCTTTGTATTTACTTTAAAACCACTCAAGTAAAAGTTTCATAAGTTGTCTCATATGTTAGTGTAAGAGATATAATCTTCAGTGTGATTAATAATGTGACTCTGGGAACATTTTGTCAGCAAACTTGAGTAATCAGCCTGAGAGGTATAAATTGGTACAAAAACACTCAATAGAGGATGTTGCATTAGCCATATCAGTTTGATTCAGTGGATTACTATTCATGGACCCTACTGAGAAGCATGTACATGTGGATGTCAGGTAAGGAAACAATCAGGTTTGCTTTGAAATACATTGCCATTCAATAGTATGCTGATGCTCACTGTCAACTCCCACATGAATAATGACCACACATGAATTGTCGAAAAGAGGGAAGAAAATTTGATAAAAGGGAAATAACACTACAGGAAGAGCTTGTTTCTTACAATTAAAGTTCTTTTTAACAAGTGAACTGTTCTGGAAGTATCAAAGGTAGTGAAAACTTTTCTTCGCTTGTTTCGGTAAGATGGGATCAATTGGATCACTCAAAAGCATCAGAAACATGTACGTTGTCAACAACAATCTCTCCAATTCAGCACTCTTGTGGATATAGAAACTTCTTTACTGCAAGCTTAAAATGTTGGTTACAGCCTTCTTAGTGGATTGCTTTACAGTGCTTATTATCATTATAAAGACATCTCTTCATATGACTTAAGTTCTACATCACAGACCTGAATCTGAGATTGGGCTGAGCACAATTATTTGAATTTTGGTGGAAGTTCTGTTAGACAATCTGTTCATATTAATATTTCTGTGGGCTGTTTGAGTTGATTTGCCTTGATAGATATGTGTGCACATGTTTCTATGTCTTTCTCTTTTCCCAAAACAGGTAATCGGTAAATTGTTCGAAAAAGTTTTTACCCAGCGAGAGAAAAAAAATTTCTTCAGTTTCTTGTAATTCTCCAGGTTCCACCAAATGCAGGAACTTAACAAATCTGGAAATCATTCAACATTGAAAAGCTATAATTGAAATTGTTATGGCAGGAGTCCATATTGAATGTTGACCTACAAAATGCAATTTGCTTTAAAATGTAGTAAATGCACAAGATTACTTGCATTACTTATGAGGTCAAATTTGAGTGTTATACTGATACTAGGCAGAATATATTTTACTTTGTAAGAGTTAATGAAATGGGAATTGAAGTAGTGCCAAGTGAGCAGATTGTTTCAAATGTCTGTCCATTGAAGAATGACTTCATATGGTCAAACTTTATTAATATAGTTGCCTTGACCTGCTCATAAATTTTCCTTTTTTTTGCCTTGTCACTGAAACAGTGCATGATTTCATAATTACTGAGGTAGATCTATAGTAATCTGTTTTAAAATCCTCTGTTGCTGTGACCAGCAATGGTAAATCTACAGTCAAGGTTACCTTTTTATTCTGTGGGAATCATGCCCCCTTTTGCATGACCAAAATGAGTTCATGACTTGAGTTGCAAGGAATCTCAATTGTAAACGCAAGCTATATGCAGGATTTGAACATTAAGACTTGGAGTATTTTTGTATGTTATTGTTTTATTTCATCTTCTCTAAGATTTGTGTTGTTTATAAAGAAGCTTCTGGTTGTCTGTTTCAATATGAGGTTTTGTTAAGGAAATGTGATTTTTAATTGTATTGACAGTGTAAAATTTTGCAAGTTGGGCAGGAAAAATAAAATGTTTCTGGGTTAGCAGATTGTCATTATTTAAAAATTCGCATAATTTGTGTTTAGTAAGTTGATGATTGAATGTCATGCAATATGTTGTACCAGAAATTATAGTAGGCAGCCTTTTCTGTTTGGAAAGTACCAATTAATGTTCTTCCAACCACTTTTTGATCAGAGGCCCGCATCCATGTCCAGAGTTCAGTATATTAGCTAATTTAACAACCTTTTAGATTTTTCCACATATCCTTGTCCAAATTAATACTGGTTGCTAGTCTTGTTAGATAAATCACAGCAGTCGTGCATCATGACCTGTGAATGAAGTATAATTCTTTACTGTCCAGAATCATGAAAGACTGAGTCGAATACAGGGATACATTCTCACCAGTTTGCTGTGCAGATAACACTTAAATAATTGATGCCATCTGTAAGAGAAGTCTGTTTAATTCTTTGAGGTTGCTCCACTAACCATTAAGATTCTGGATAGTCTATGACCTAACTTTTTTCCTAACCTCCAGTTCCTCAGTGCCTCTGCTTTACAAAACATCCAGCTGTCTCAGGCTTGAAATTGACAGTTGATCTACATCAATGGACTGGTTGTTCCGTGGACTGGCTGGGAAAGAAATTCCCAAAAATGGATTGCAGGCCTACTTGCCAACAAGGGTCGTGAAATTGTCCCAGCTACTGCTGACAATAGTGACACACGGGACTGTTCCACTACAAGCGACTTCCTTTTGGCATCACACCAGTGTCAGGTCTTTTCCAGAGGCCATGGACCAAATTTTGAGTGGATTGCCAGGTATTCAGTGTTGTCGGGCCAACATTTTTGTTACTGGATCCTCTAAAAAGAAACATTTGAAAAACCTAGTGGTTAGCACTGCTGCCTCACATCACCAGGGATCTGGGTTTGATTCCAGCATTGGGCGACTGTAGCATTTGCACATTCTCTTCATGTCTGCATGGGTTTCCTCTTGGTGCTCTGATTTGCTCCCACATTCCAAAGGTGTGTAGGTTAGGTGCATTAGTGAGGGGTAAATGTAGAGTAATAGGGTAGGGGAATGGGTCTGGTTGGGATACTGTTCAGAGGGTCAGTGCAGACCTGTTGGGCCAAAGGGCCTGTTTCCATACTGTGAGGATTCTATGAAATCCAAAAAAGGTTGCAGGGAGCAATGTGCATTTTTGTAAAGACTCCATGGAGTATCAGGGGCATATAAAGCATATGGGAGAGGAGATTATGGATTAGCATGGATTATGGATTAGGAGAAAGTGAAGTCTGCACTCTCAACTCTGAAGATCAGAGTTGAGAGTGTGTTGGAAAAGCACAGCAGGTCAGGTAGCATCTGAGGAGCGGGAGAATTGACATTTTACTTTCTCCCCAGCCCCACCCCCTTCCATTTATCTCTCCACCCCCAAGGTTCCCAGCCTCATTCCTGATAAAGGGCTCCGGCCCGAAATGTCGATTTTGCTACTCCTCAGATGCTACCTGGAGTATGGATTAGCTAACAGGCAAAAAATAGAGCAGGAGTGAATGGGTCACTCATATTGGCAGGCTGAGGGCTAGTACATGGACATCAGCTGTTCAAAATATGTATCAGTGATTTTGTTGAATGGCCTGAACTGTAAAATTTTAATGATTTGGGGAACAAATGTAATATTTCCAAATTTGAGGACAACACAAAGCTAAGCTGATTTTGTCGTGAAGAATGAGAGTAGTGGCTTCACAAAGATTTTGAAAGGCTTAGTGAGTGGGCAAGAACATGGTACAAGTAGTTCTGGGATAACGCATTTTTTGACAGCGCGATTTGGCTGCAATGTCACTGAAGAATTAGGGAATGGTATTTTTGAGAATGCTTACCTCTTAATAACATAATTCCAGTGTGGATCGGTTCGCGTGCTTCATTCTGCACATGCAGCGATATCCTCACGCCATTCTGAGCACACGTTGATGTCCACATTGAAGTCTGCTCCATTCTGTGCATGCAGTCAGCTGCCGACAGAGCAGCTTTCTGTGAGAGATACTGCACAGGGAGCAGCTTTCTTACATTTTTAAATGTACTGTGTTAAATTTACTTTTGTTTCATTAATAAAAATGATTTCAACTTTCACTCAGGATGTGTGATACTTTGTTAGATTTTTGAGTGATGGTGAGTGATATTTGTTTTGCTGGGCTGCCCTAACCCCACTTTTCCCACAGGCCCCATATGAAGCAAATGTCTACTAAGCAAGGTTTCATTGGAATGCAGCAACAACATTGTAGGAAAACTACCTGTAAATGGAACATAAAATTGAAAAATACTTCCATTCCAGATTTGCAGATTCATTTCGTAAATGATAAGCTTGTTATGATACCTGCTGATGTTAGCACTAGATAAATCATTACAGACTGAGCTCTGGCTTGAAAGACTATTTTATTTTACAAGATGGTCTCCCCCCCATGGAAACAAAAACATGCAGTGCTGCCATCTGGTTTTAACAATAAAATAAATTTACACAAAAGAAAGGATAAAATAGAATAAACAAAGTTATTTCCATGTAAAGATTTCAGAACACATTCCCATTTATCCCATCAAGTCTTCACTGTCCAAACACCGGAGAAAGTTCCCTTCTCTATCACATCTACAAGTTTATTTTTGACTTTCTTTTAGTTCCTGATTTAGGAATTTGATAGCCTTTTCGTTGGCCATTCACACAATTGAACTTAGAATTTCCCAGTTTGAAATAACTTCTTCAGGGTTTGAATATACACATCTTGGCTGTAATTTTCAAACAAAACATTTTACATCGCCATAGGCTATTTTCAGAAAAGCTCTGAACTGCCTACTTTCTTCAGGAGAAACGTTCATTCATATAATTTCCACCAGATTTTTTATGCACTTTAGGGTGACACAATGTTTGACACTGCTGTCTCACAGTACCAGGGTCCTGGTACGATTCCATCCTCAGGTGACTGTCTATGTGAAGTTTGCACATTCTCCCCGTATCTGTGTGGGTTTCCTCCGGGTGTTTTGGTTTTCTGTCTCCGTTGAAAGATGTGCAGGCTAGGTGGATTGGCCATGGGAAATGCAGGGTTGTTGGGATGGGGTTGGTCTGGGTGGGATGCTTTTTGGAAGGTCGGTGTGAACTCAATGGCTTACTGCCACATTTTAAGGGTTCTATGGTGCTATGAATTGAACCACAAAGCTTTCCAATAATGGGTGTTTTCTCCTAAATAGAAACAAAATCAATCACTGGTCCTACTGATGACGACAGCCTAATGATCTTCAATACTTACTGTCCCTTTGTAAAACTTTAAATGCAGACAAAGCCCTATTACACACCAGGGTGTCTCATACAGGCTTAAAAGAAATCACAGCTCAAAAAATATGGACAGATTAATCAGTGTATTCCCTCATACACAGACCAAAATCCAGATGTCACTAGTTCAAAATCCAATTTCATGACTGTCCTGAGCCATGTCTTACAACATCTTAACATAGAATACAGCACAGAACAGGCCCTTCAGTCCATGATGTTGTGCTGAACATTTATCCTAGCTTAAGCATCCATTCATGTACCTATCCAATTGCTGCTTAAAGTCACCAATGATTCTGACTCTGCCACTCCCACAGGCAGCGCATTCCATGCCCCCACCACTCTCTGGGTAAAGAACCTACCCCTGACATCCCCCCTATACATTCCACCCTTCACCTTAAATTTATGTCCAATTAAGGAAAACTTTTTTTTGTGCCACCACAGTTTTAAAACCTATTTCCTGACGTTTCAGTTTGAAAAGATACCTCAGACATGCCTACAACTGAAATTGGTCTTCCAATTAACTTGGAATAATTGACTTTGGGATGTCCAGTCTTATGATAGTGGAATCCTATTCTTTGTATCACTTTTAGATCCAGCCTTTTATTATATTGGCTTACTTCTGTCTGTTCTCTAAAACTAACACCTTTTCCACCATTCTTTACTCCAAATGGTTCCATGGCCAACTTTAATTCCCTCACCTCTTTGGAGGTTAAGTTCTTTTAATCCCCATCCCTCTATTTTTCTCTACCCTCCCTTTCTATTTCAAGCTGTCTTAACTCTATGTCCCCATGTTTTGTTTCATCCTCATTCTTCCTAATTTTCTTCTAAATGAAGTTCTTCCAAAATCCTTCCAAATCCATGACCAATTCAGTCTAGAAGGACAAGGGCAGCAGATACATGAGAAGGTCACTGTCTGCAAGTTCCCCTCCAAGTCACACACCACCCTGACTTGGAAATATATTGCTATTCCTTAGGTATCCCTGGATCAAAATCCTGGAATGCTTTCCCTAACAGCATAGTATGTGCTAGAACCTTAACTGATTTTTAGTTTTAGTTTTTATCATTTTTGCTTTGAAGCTGAGCTAAGATGACCTTTGGATTTAAAGTAGCAGCTTGTCTTTTAAAAAACCTAACAAACTGCTATTTGTTTAAGAGCAGGCCTGGAACTTAAATGTGGTTTGGTTCTTGTTCAAAGTACTTTATAGAGTGTTTTGACCCTGGACAGTCATTATGCTCCAAGGGTAAATGTTGGAAAACTAATGGCCCATGAAGGGAGTGATGGTCCCCAACAAATTGAATGAAAAATAATAAACAAAGAAACCAAAGTTTGAGCTGGGTTTTGAACTCTGGTTTTGTCAAAAGGAGCTTTGTGTAAGCTACAGGATGCAAGAATTATTACACTCGACATATCCTCTCATAATCAACTTGTTGAAAGTTTAGAGAATAAAATCTGTTACAATAATTAAGTAAATACTTCTCAGCCTACTGGAAGCTATCTGCATGTATTGCTGTCTTCAGAAACCCAGCAAGGTACATATGTCTGTGAGACTATGGATCATGGAGATTACTCAAGTGAACTGGCTAATCGCACGTCATTTCTTTCTTATTTTTGAAGTATCCCTTAATCGCATCTGTTTTATGAGAGTGGGGGTGAGATTAGAATCTAAGAGGTTTGAGTTTCACTCACACTCATTAGTTGATTGGTTGAGCCAGGTTGATTAGGGTAACCTTGAGGAGGAGGTCATTGAGTGCATCCGTGTTAGTTTTCTTGAACAGTATGTAAGGGAGCAAGCTATCCTAGATCTGGTCCTATGTAATGAGACAGAAATAATTAATTATCTCATCGTCAGGGATCCTCTTAGAAGGACTGATCACAGTATGGTTGAATTTAGAATACAGATGGAAAGTGCGAAGATAAAATCCAATACCAGGGTCCTTTGCTTAAACAAGGAAGATTGCAATAAGGTGAGGGAGGAGTTGGCTAAAGTAGACTGGAAGGGAAGACTTTATGGTGGAACAGTTGATGAACAGTGGAGGACTTTCAAAGTAATTTTTCAAAGTGCTCAGCAAAAAGTATATACCAGTGAATAGAAATGACTGTAGGAAAAGGGATAATCTGCCATGGATGTCTAAGGAAATAGGGAGGCTATCAAATTGAAAGAGCAGGCTTACAAAGTGGCCAAGATCAGTGGGAAATTAGAAGATTGGGAAATCTTTAAAGGTTAACAGAAAACCACAAAAAGAGCTATAAAGAAAAGTAAGACAGATTATGAAAAAGAACAGCTCAGAATGTAAAAGTTTCTATAAATATATAAAATTTTTAAAAAGTGGCTCAAGTAAACATTAGTCATTTAGAGGATAAGAAGGGAGAATTTAGTAATGGGATATGAGGAAATGGCTGAGGCATTGAAAAGGTATTTTGTGTCAGTCTTCACAGTGGAGGACATGGATAACATGTCTGTAATCAACAAAGAGACAAATGTAGGTGAGGACCTGGAAACAATCATTATCATGAAAGAGGTAGTGTTGGGCAAACTAATGGAGCTAAGGGTAGACAAGTTTCCTGGCCCTGATGGAATGCATCCTAGTGTGCTGAAAGATCTGGTGGGAGAAACAGCAAATGCACTTGATGGTAGTTTTCCAAAATTCACTGGACTCGGGCAATTCCAGCAGATTGGAAACAACCAATGTGACTCCACTGTTAAAAAAGGAGGTAGACAAAAGTTGGGAATTATAGACCAGTCAGCTCAACCTCTGTAGTGGGGAAAATGCTTGAATCTATAATCAAGGAAGAAATAACAAGATAGAAGTTGTCCCATTGGGCAAAGATAGTATGGGTTCATGAAGGGCAGGTCATGTTGAACTAATCTTTTGGAGTTCTATGAAGTCATTATGAACATGGTGGACCACGGGGACCCAGTAGATGTGGTGTATCTTGATTTCCAAAAAAACATTTGACAAGATACCACACAAAAGGCTGCTGCATAAGATAAAGTTGCAAGGCATCTCAGGCAATGTCTTAGCATGGATAGAGGATTGGTTAACCAACAGGTCGGAAAGTGTGGGAATAAATGAGTGCTATTCTGGTTGGCAATTAGTGAATAGTGGTGTGCCTCAGGGATTAGTATTAAGTCTGCAATATTCAGAATTTACATACATGATTTGGAGTGGGGGGGGGAACTATGTGTTATGTGTCAAAGTTTGCGGATGACACTAAGATGAGTGATAGAGCAAAGTGTGCAGGGGTCTGTGAAACTGCAAAAGGGACATAGATAGTTTAAGTGGCAAAGGTCTGGCACATGGAGTGCAATGTTAGTAAATGTTAAGTCATCCATTTCGGTAGGAATAACAGCAAAAAGGACGATTACTTGAATGGTAAGAAATTGTCGCACACTGCTCTGCAGAGGGATCTGGATGGCCTTGTACATGAATCACAAACGGTTGGTTAGCAGGTGCAATAGGCAATTAAGAAGGCAAATGGAATTTTGTCCTTGATTGCTAAAGGGATTAAGTTTAAAAGCAGAGACGTTATGTTGCAGATGTATAGGGTGCTGGTAAGGCCACACCTGGAAGACTGCGTGCAGTTTTGGTCTCCTTACGTGACAAAGGATGTACTGGCACTAGAGGGGGTGCAGAGAAGGTTGACTGGGCTGATTCTGGAGTTGAGGGGGTTGGTTTACGAGGAGAGGCTGAGTAGACTGGGATTATATTCATTGGAATTTAGAAAACTGACGGTTGGGGGGGGGGGGTGGTGGGGATCTTACAGGAGCATATAAAATTATGAAGGGAATAGATAAGGTAGAAGTAGAGAGAATGTTTCCACTGGTGTATAAAACGAGGACAAGAAGGCATAGCTTCAGAATTAGGGGGAGCAGATTTAGGACTGAACTTAGAAGGAACTTCTTCACCCAGAGGATTGTGAATCTATGGAATTCGCTGCCCAGTGAAGTGGTTGAGGCTTCTTGGGTGACTGTCTGTGAGGAGTTTGCACATTCTCCCCGTGTCTGCATGGGTTTCCTCTGGGTGCTCTGGTTACCTCCCACAACCCAAAGATGTGCAGGTTAGGTGAATTAACCATGCTAAATTGCCCATAGCATTCAGGGATGTATAGGTTAGGTGCATTAGTCAGGGGTAAGTACAGGGTGATAGGGTAGGGGAATGGCTCTGAATGGGTTACTCTTCAGAGGGTCTGTGTGGACTTGTTGGGCCGAAGGGCCTGTTTCTACACTGTAGGAATTCAATGATTCCTCAGTAAATGCTTTTAAAGCTGGGAATTTCTGGTGCAGACATTTCATCCCCTGTCTAGGTGACATCCTCAGTGCTTGGGAGCCTCCTGTGAAGTGCTTCTGTGATCTTTCCTCGGGCATTTGTAGTGGTTTGAATCTGCCACTTCCGGTTGTCAGTTCCAGCTGTCCGCTGCAGTGGTCAGTATATTGGGTCCAGGTCGATGTGCTTATTGATTGAATCAGTGGATGAGTGCCATGCCTCTAGGAATTCCCTGGCTGTTCTCTGTTTGGCTTGTCCTATAATAGTAGTGTTGTCCCAGTCAAATTCATGTTGCTTGTCATCTGCGTGTGTGGCTACTAAGGATAGCTGGTCATTTCATTTCGTGGCTAGTTGGTGTTCATGGATGCGGATCATTAGCTGTCTTCCTGTTTGTCGAATGTAGTGTTTTGTGCAGTCCTTGCATGGGACTTTGTACACTACATTGGTTTTGTTCATGCTGGGTATTGGGTCCTTCGTTCTGGTGAGTTGGCTGAGTGTGGCTGTTGGTTTGTGTGCTGTTATGAGTCCTAGTGGTCGCAGTAGTCTGGCTGTCAGTTCGGAAATGCTCTTGATGTTTGGTAGTATGGCTAGTCCTTTGGGTTGTGGCATGTCCTCATTCCGTTGTCTTTCCCTTAGGCATCTGTTGACAAACAGGAAGACAGCTAACGATTCGCATCCATGAACATCAACTAGCCACGAAATGACATGACCAGCTATCCTTAGTAGCCACACACGCAGATGACAAGCAACATGAGTTCAACTGGGACAACACTACTATTATAGGACAAGCCAAACAGAGAACAACCAGGGAATTCCTAGAGGCATGGCACTCATCCACAGATTCAATCAATAAGCACATCGACCTGGACCCAATATACCGGCCACTGCAGCAGACAGCTGGAACTGACAACTGGAAGTGGCAGATTCAAACCACTACAAATGCCGGAGGAAAGATCACAGAAGCGCTTCACAGGAGGCTCCCAAGCACTGAGGATGTCACCTAGACAGGGGATGAAACGTCTGCAACACAAATTCCCAGCTTAGTGAACAGAACCACAACAACGAGCACCCGAGCTACAAATCTTCTCACAAATGCTTTTAAAGCTAAGTTAGATAATTTTTTGAACAATAAAGGAATTAAGGTTATGATGAGAGGGTGGGTTTAGTGGAGCTGAGGCCGTGATAAGATCAACCATGATCTTATTGAATGGTGGAGCAGGTTTGAAGCGCCAGACAGCCTACTGCTGCTCCTAGTTCTTACATTTTATTATTTAGATAATTGCTCTGCTAAAGCTACTGTTAAATCTTTTGTATAAACTATAAACCTGGTGTCTGGTATCAATTTTTCACAAAATCTGGTACTGGTTATTCAAACAGGCTGCTTAGGAAACATTGGAGTCAATTTTGAGAATCATTTGAGTATTTTAATTTTACTACATTATGAATACAGAGATAGGGAGACTGATTTGATTTGACCATCTGCCCTAGTGTCATTACATAACTGGGGGCTAATCCTGGATCTCCCTGTAGGTCTCAAATTGGATTTTGATGTGTGGAGTGAATAATTGGTCAACAAGTTTGTACTTGGACTTAAAAAAGTTTAACAATTTCCAATGCCATCTTAAGTGTCAGAATTTCCCCGTGCAGGGTGCAACTAAAGTTAAACTAGCAGGGTTGGCCAGCTGACTGCAAAAAAAGTTGCAAGAGCAAGGTAAGAAAGCAGACAGTATAGGTTTAATATTGAAGCAGGAGGAGAAAGTGAGGACTGCAGATGCTGGAGATCATAGCTGAAAATGCGTTGTTGGAAAAGCGCAGCAGGTCAGGCAGCATCCAAGGAACAGGAGAATCGACGTTTCGGGCATCGGGTTTAATGAAATAGAGATTGGATGCATCAATAAACTTTAAGTTGGAATTAAGGCAATTGGAAATGAAGAAACTGGAGATGGAATTCCAAAAAAAGGGGGGAATTGGGGCAGAAGGAAGAGATGAAAAAGAACAGGATAAAAAGGAGAGGACTGGTATTTAAATTAAAGGTGATGCAGTTTAGGCAAGTTAAACCAGAGACTTGGGAAGACTTAGAGGAAAGTTTTAGTCACAATCCACAATTCAGTAAGGAGATGTTTAAATTTGTGTAGGCTTTGCCAACATCTGAAGAAAAGGATGTGAATGTATTTTTCATGTCATCTGAGAACATAGCAACCCAAATGAGGTGCCAAAAACAGATTGGACCTTGCACATGCAAAATGAATTAACCGGTAAAGACAGAAGATTTATGCATCCATGTTGGAAGAATATTCTGGGGATAATGATGAGGTGAAAAGCATATGGGTTGGTCCCAGAAGTGTGCAGTCAGAGGTTTTGGACCTTAAGGACATAGTCTGCACAAATGTATATTGATTTTGAAAGAATTAAATAGAATAATTTTGATAAGAGATGGATATATGAATAGGAAAGGCTTAGAGGGATATAGGCCAAACGTTTCCAAATAGGACTAGATTTATTTAGTATATCTGGTCAGCATAGACAAGTTGGACCAAAAGCTCATAGAGAAATTATTCTTTTAGAAAAATTTAAAACATTCTGGATTCAGAACTCATGAAGACCAAAGGATAGCAAATGGCAAGACAAGCTGCTACAATGGCTGGCAATTATGAACTGATCCATAACCGGTTTCTGTACCCCAAATGTTTGAGATAAATAGGAAGTGGGAGAATGAAAGGAAGATGGGTAGCCAGGGTAGGGAATCGACAGTAGGGAACACACCAAGTACTCCTCAGAGCAAGGAAGAAATTGCTGAGAATGGAGATGAGGTTCAGAATCTTAAATGTTTCTATTGTAATAAGTTGGGTTGTGCACGTTTAGTATTGTTGGAAGTTGCAAGTTTAAAAAAGCATTTGAAATAAAAGCCAAACGAACTGTGAACACCAGTCTCAAAACATTAACTCCGATTTTTCTTCACAGATGCTGCCAGACCTGCTGAGCCTTTCTGGCAGTTTTTGTTTTTGTGAATCCTTGTAATTTCTTATACCCAGAGGAGTTAGTAAAAATAATTGGGAGAAGGGAACACAAAATATAATATCAAGGGCCAGGTTGTAGCTGTAACTGTAAGAAAAAAAGTGGAGGTGAATTCTATCATTCGTGAAGAAATCTGTAAAGTAGACAAGAGGATTTTTGTCGAGTGGAAAGGTGACTCCTTTTCCTTCAGGTGAGGTAGTTAAACCTGTAACCATAATAAGAATCACAGGGATAGCACAATCACATTTACTGGAGAAAGAATTGGTTTTCCCTTCACAGAGTTCAATGGGAACTCAGGTGTTAATAAATGGAATTGGTGAAGAGTATGTTCTGGTTCCATTATATAAAGTATAATTGGAATATAATTTATCAGGAGAGGTAATTCTTGGAGTAATAAAAGCATTCCCTGTTCATGGAGTAGACTCCTGGATAATGATTTAGCAAGACTAAAGGCATTACAGAATTCTCAAACCTGGTACAAGAAATTTGCAAGGGTTCAGAAAAGATTTACAAGGATGTTGCCAGGATTGGACAGTTTGAGCTGCAGGGAGAGGCTGAAGGGGCTGGGACTATTTTCCCTGGAGCACGGAGGCTGGGGGGTGACCTTATAGAGGTTTATGAAGTCATGATTGGCATGGATCAGGTAAATAGATCTACTGGTACAACGACAACATTTAAAAGGCATCTGGATGGGTATATGAATGGGAAGAGTTTAGAGAGATATGGATCAAATGCTGGCAAATGGGACTAGATTAGGTTAGGATATCTGGTCAGCATGGACGAGTTGGACTGAAGGATGTTTGTACATCTCTATGACTCTAAATCCATCAATAAGGGTTGATGTGTCTCCACAAACAAATGGTTAAGAGCAGCTGAAAGTTTCTTGAAGAGTGAAGAAACCTCTAGACCCTTCTTATTCATGTACCCATCCAGATGCCTTTTAAATATTGTAATCATACCAGCTTCCACATGGTCTCTGGCAGGTCATTCTGTATGCACACCAGCCTCGGAGTTAAAAGATTGCCCATTAGCTCCTTATTATTTCTTTCCTCTCTCACCCTAAACCTATGCCAAATAGCTTTAGATATCCCCACCCTGGGGAAAAGACCTTGCCTATTTATCCTATCTATGCCCCTCATGATTTTACCTCTATAAAGTCACCCCTTGGCCTCCAATACTGCAGGGAAAATAGCCCCAGCCAATTCAGTCTCTCCCTATAGCTCAAACCCTCCAACCCTGGCAACATCCTTGTAAATCTTTTCTGAACCCTTTCAAGTTTCATAATATCCTTCCTCAAGGAGGGAGACCAGAACTACACACAGTATTCCAAAAGTGGCCTAACCAATGTCTTGTACAGCCACAACATGCCTTCCCAACTCCTATACTCTATGCACTGGCCAATAAAGGCAAGCAAACCACACTTTCTTCACTATCCTTTCTACCTGTAATTCCACTTTTAAGGAATTATGAACCTGCACTCAAAGGTCTCTTTGTTCAGCAACACACCTTACCATTAAGTGGACAAGTCCTGCTCTGATTTGCCTTTCCAAAATGCAGCATCTCACATTTATCTAAATTAAACACCAACTGTCACTCCTCAGCCCATTGGCCCATCTGATCAAAATCCTGTTGGACCTCTTCGCTGTCCACTACATCTCTAATTTTAGTGTCATATACAAACTTACACATCCATACCTCCTATGTTCACATCCAAATCATTTATATAAATGACAAAAAGCAGTGGATCCAGCACTGATCCTTGTGGCACCCTACAGATCACTGGCCTCCAGTTTGAAAAACAACCCTCCACCACCTCTCTGTCCTCTCCCTTCGAGCCAGTTCTGTATCCAAATGGTTAGTGTTTCTCTATTCCTTGTGATCTAACCTTGCTAACCAGTCTATCATGAGGAACCTTGTCGAATGCCTTACTGAAGTCCACTTGATCACATCCACCATTCTGTCCTCATCAATCCTTGTTACTTCTTCAAAAATCTCGTTAGTGAGACACGATTTCTCATGCACAAAGCCATGATGACAATCCGTAATCAGTCCTTTCCTTCCCAAATATGTGTAAATTCTGTTCCTCAGGATTCCCTCCAACAACTTTCCCATCACTGACGTCAAGCTCACTGGTCGATACTTCCCTGGCTTTTCCTTACCACCTTTCTTAAATAGTGATACAACATTAGGCAATCTCCAGTCTTCCGGCATCTCACCTGTGGCTCCTGGAGATACAAATATCTCAGCACAGGAGCCAACAATCTCTTATCTCCCTTCCCACAGAATTCTAGGGCACACCTAATTTGGTCCCAGGGATTTATCCACCTTTGTGTTTTTAAGATGTCCAGCACCTACTCCTCTCTAATATGGATATTTTCAAGACATTGCTATTTATTTCCACATGTTTTATATCTTCCATATCCTTCTCCACAATAAACACTAATGCAAAATACGATGCTATTATTCCTCACAGAATTCTCAGATCTCCTTACAAATTTATTTGTCAATTTCCCACTGACTAATAGTGGGGGTGGGTGGGGTATAGTGCTTTCCCAATAAGGTGATCATCCCTTTCTTATTTCTCAGTTCCACCCAAATAACCTCCCTGGACATATTCTCAGGAATATCCTCCCTAAGTGCAGCAGTAATGTTATACTTAATCAAAAATGCCACTCTCCCTCCTCTCTTGCTTCCTTTCTATCCCTGCTACAGCATCTATACCTGGAACATTGAACTGATGGCTCTGTCTATCCCTGAGCCACATCTCTGTAGTTGTTATGGTATCTCAGTTCCATGTACCCAACCAAGACCTCAGTTCATCTGCCTTACCCATTAGGCCTCTTGCTTTGAAAGAAGTGCAGTTTTATCAGTCCTACCTCATTCTCTGCTTTGTTCCTGCCTGCCTTGCATGTTTGACTTACTCCTTTTGCCAGGTGTTTCAGTCTCAGATTGCTCTCTTTCCTTACTATCCCCCCAAGTCCAACCCCACTTACTAGTTTAAATTCTCCTACACAGCTCTAGCAAATCTCCCCGGGAGGGTTTAAGTTGGGGATGGGGTTTGGTGTTGGAGGAAGGACCCAGGGGAGATAATGAGGAAATACATCAGTCGGAGACTGATACAGTTGCAAAAAGGAGTAAGTCAACAAGAAGTCCAGAGAAGGTGCACGAGGTTGATTTCTATTATGGTACAGAAGTCTAACAATTTAAGCAGGAGATCAGCGAAACTTGGATCAGAGTCCAATAATAATGATACAGAGATACCAATAGGAATTTGAAGTAGTGACTGGATAGCCAACTGAGTATCAAATATGAAAACCAGTTTGTAAACAGACTCACTTAACCTGATACAATTGCCAGGGAGAGAGGTGGCATTGTTAAAGCTCGAATGCTTTGTCCTGATGGTTTCAAGCTGGAGTGTTGTCAAATCTAACTCATACAGGCAAGTGGAAAGTATTTCATTATACTCCTAGCTTGTGCCTTATAGATAATGGAAATGCTTTGGGGATTTGGGGACTGAGTTACGTATGAAGAATTCCTACCCACTGTTTTGCTGTTGTAGCCACAGTACCTGTATGGCTAGTCCAGTTAAAATTTTGGTCAATGGTGACCCTGGTGGAAGCTGATCTGAGTATCAGTAAACAGGTTACTCCTTTGCAAGTGCTGCTTGATTGCACTCATGATGATCCTTTTTGTCACTCTTCCAATAATTGAGGGAATAGTGATAGGTCAGTAATTGGCTGAGTTGAATTTGTCATACTTTTGTATACAGGTCATTCATAGGCAATTTTCCACACTGTAGCTGTCATTGGAGCAGTTTCACTAGCCTCTTCCTGTTCACAAATACACTTGACCTCTCTGAACATGATTTAATGGCTACATACATGCGTTCTGTATACACTCTGCATTTGAGGAAAGCCTGACATTATCCATCTTATTGGTCAAATATATTCTGCTGTCCCTGTAAACAATGCATATATCACTTGCTTGATGCAGGAATGGGCAACTGATGGAAGAATCCCACAAATGGTCCTCCAGCTGATATCTACTAATGACACAGTTGGAAAATCATAAGCACCATTGTCAGTTTCTCTTGCTCAGACAATGTCTACTCACCAATCCTCAAGTCATTAAGCCTGTGGGCTTATACCATTAAAAGGTTACTTGCATCAGAATACACTAGGCTGTCTTTACTAGGTTGGTACCCCAACTTCATGTATTTTAAAGATAAATCTTTTGTTGAGATATATGGGTGGAGAGAAGTGGGAATTAAATCAAACAGACTTTTGTATTTGTTCATATTTGTTAAGTTTTAGGATTGTTGGTCACTTTCCCATACACACTACTTGTATAATTTACAGAAATGGTCTCATCTTTAATATCATTTTAAAAAACATAAAACTATCCACTGCTTACATAGGATTGACAACTGATCATACCTCAATTCTCTCATCTAGAAGGCAGGGCGGAGGCTGAACAATTAAGAATGATATTGGCTCAAGAACATTGTAATTCCAAACTGGTCTATACAATTGATACAGTATGATACTAAAATTAATGTACAACATCATGTATTCAATTCCCTATTGTGCCTTTGGGTCTTTATGTCTCCTGTGTTTTGAACATAAAAGAAACTATGAATTCAGTAACAAATAATAGTATTCATTTTTCCCAAAAAGGTAGTAACAATCTGAAAAAACTCAATAGACAACAGGCAATAGACAATAGGTGCAGGAGTAGGCCATTCTGCCCTTCAAGCCAACACCACCATTCAATATGATCATGGCTGATCATCCTTAATCAGTATCCTGTTCCTGCCTTATCTCCAGAACTCTTGATTCCGCTATCCTTGAGAGTTCTATCCAACTCTTTCTTAAATGAATCCAGAGACTGGGCCTCCACTGCCCTCTGGGGCAGAGCATTCCACACAGCTACCACTCTCTGGGTGAAGAAGTTTCTCCTCATCTCTGTCCTAAATGGTCTACCCCGTATTTTTAAGCTGTGTCCTCTGATTTGGCACTCACCCATCAGCGGTAACATGCTTCCTGCCTCCACAGTGTCCAATCCTTTAATAATCTTATATGTCTCAATCCGATCCCCTCTCAGTCTTCTAAACTCAAGGGTATACAAGCCCAGTTGCTCCAGTCTTTCAGTCTTTCAACTCTTTTATTAGTTTTCCCAAAATAACAATAAGTAGTTCATTTATTTTAAAACATTATGCAAATCCTTTTATTCAGCAGTCATGGCAACCAAAGATTTTACTGACAGTTAAGCAACAATTCCAGTTTTACTGCATTATACAAAAGTATTTTCTGACGCAATGTTCAGTTTAACAAGACTGCATAGTTTTTTTTGTAATTTAATAATTCTGCATGAAAGCTTACAGCCAGACAAGACAGATATCTTACAACCCAAAACAAAAAAAAAGCTCTTGATTGCACGTTTAAATTATTTTTCCCTAATAAACTTCTGGAATGACTCTGGGTGTGTTTTTCAGAAACAGCAATCACTCTTTCAGTGGTCTAATAGGCGCAATTTGAAAATACTCTTATTTTTAAAGTCACACTTACATACATAGTATGATTAACAGAGGCACGTGACTTGACTATGAAGGTACAGACATGCATAAATCAATAAATGTATAAACCTATTTTATATGCACATTAATTTACATTTATTACATTTCAGGTTCATATGCCCACTGAAGGCCTCCTGTTTGACAGAAATGCACTTTCCCTTGTAACCTGGGATTAGTGTTTCCAGGTTTACATTACTCTTCTTCAACTCAAGTCTGCAGTATATCACAAAAGAATGTAAACAATCTTTAGGTGTTTCCAATCATACTCAAGTTAAGCTTTCTCAAGATCACTTCAGCACAAATGGGAATCTTTAAAAATGATGACAGCACATGAAATTGCTGTTTTAATTGATTTTATGGCCAAGACAATAATGGAATCCTTAGTATTCTTAAACCATGAACTGAAGAAATACTTATCCAAAATTTCAATAACCCTAACAAGACAAGTTAAGCTCCCTCTGAATTTGGAAATCCAGCCTTTATTTTCTACTCCCTCAAAGAAACATTGTGCTTATTAAATTTCCTTTTGCTACTTATTCCAAGTCTTGTTGATTCCTTCTAATAGATTTTCTTGTCCACATTTTTATACCCACAATAGTAAATTAATCCATCCATACTCCCTGCCCATTCTTCCCCTAAGAGCAGGTAATGAAAGATCCATTGTTTCCAACCATAGATCTGTTTCTACTTTTTGAAAAATCTGTATGTGTATATGTTGCAATTTACAAATGCTCATCTCCAATATAAGTACTGATAGAAGAATGTTTCCACTGAAGTAATTTATTTGCAGAATGACCTATGCTCAAAATAAGGAAGCAAGAAAGAAAATTGTAAATTGTTTCCAAAATGGGTGAAAGTTTACACTTTGCTGCAGAATGCTACAAGCTCATCTCTTCTCATATAAAGATCAACATGTTCAAAACATCTTCTGGTTGACATCTCAAACATTTCCCCTTTGTTAAATTTAATTATTATTTGGTGAAGATTCCAACCTATACTTATTATGACTGTCGATTATTTATTTCCAACCTCTGCAAGACCATTATCTTGTTATTTGCCTGTAACGCTTTAGCGCTAATCTTAATTGGTGTTGGGTAATCTGCACAGTCAATAATTATTAGGATATGTCCCAAATCATTCAATTTCCTCATGCATTTTCTTCAGCTTCTCCAGTATGAGCAACCTCAACTTCCACAGTCTCCCCAACTTCAGTAAGCTTCTGGCCTTGCTGGTGAAACAGTACATAGTTGACAACCTGCATAATTCCATGGTCCGTTAATGTGGGCAATGCCTCATCTTGGCTTTCAACTCCAACAGCTTCAATAGGTTCTACAGAAGCAACAGCTTCCACCGCCTCCACAGCTTCCACTGCCTCCACAGCCTCCACCGCTTCCACTGCCTCCACCGCTTCTACTGCCTCCACAGCCTCCACAGCTTCCACCGCCTCCACCGCTCCCATTGTTTCTCCAGTGACTATGACAGTTTCAATTTCTTCACCAATTAAATCCGATTTTTCCAATTCGTCTTTCATATCAGCAGCTAAGATTCTAATCGCATGTTCTACCTGTGTCCCCTGATTGTGGAACTGAAGTGTGTCTTTCTCTAGCATTATTTTGCCAGGAACTTGCTCTTTATGAAACTTAGTCATATGCTTGCGCAAGCTACGTGCATCGATGTATGCATCATTACATATTGGGCAGACATAAGGCCGTTCTCCTGTGTGTGTTCTGACATGCCGCTTGAGAGAACGGGCATCTGCCCAGGCTACACCGCAGGTCAAACATTCAAATGGCTTCACTCCTAAATAAAAAAAGAGAAATAATTTATGCAACGCATCAGCTTTACTTAAAATAAAATTTCATTTCCATTTATATTCTGTCGTCCTGAGGAGGACAATTATAATACACAGCAAGGTTCCAAATTTGGTAGTATTGTTTGAGGCAAAAACGTTAGGCATAAGTCAAAGTGAGCGACTATCTTGTGATAAGCAAATTCCATGAATATCCAACTGCACTCTCACAAATGATTTCAAATTGAAAGATACAACTCAATAATTCAATTATTAACTGCATTGTATGTTATAACATTATATGATACAGGCCAAGATTATCGTAGTCTTATACAATATTAGGTTTGCTGCTTATAATTTCATTAGAAGGTAAGTCAATTGAATTGAATCCCCACTTAGGGTAGAGGATAACAACGTAGCCAGAATTCTCATTCTTAATTGTTGGCTTGTGATGGTGCTGGAAAACAATTCCCTACCAAGAGGAAAATTAAAGGTAGAAAAGAAAGACCTTGTTCACTTTCCCAGTAGGTATTGAACTAATTCTATTTTCTTTCCTAAAATTGTAAGAACTCTTCAATAAAGAAACAAAGTTTTTGATATCTATTATCCAGAAAAAGAATATCCATCTGTACTTTAATACAGCAACTTCAGTTCTATACATCTGTAGGTATTCGCAAAGCAGTCAAGTGTTTGCATTGTCAATGCAGAATAGATTATATTAAGAGCAGTGAATACAGAATTCTACATTGAAGTATGTACCTGCACATCACTGCAGGGAATATTTGGGGTCTTCTACAATGAAGAAACAAAAAAGTAAAACAGGTGTTGCATATTCTGACTTGTGTAGAAAATTGAATGGGAAGGGTGTAGAGTGATAGACTGGACCAGTGTTGCAGAGGAACAGTCCTTTTGGCAGGAAAGGGAGTTGAGAGGAATAGGTCTTCAGTGGTGGAATCATGCAGCTGGTGATGGAAATAGAGGATGATGCATTGAATTCAGAGATGAGTGGGGTGGAGGGTGAGAACAAGGTGAATCATTATGATTATATGATGGAGAAGAGGTGGGAATTAGGCCAGACATAGTCAACCACAGTGGAATGGAATTCTTGGTTGATGAAACACATTGACAAATCAGAAGTACTGACACAGATGCATTAGAGAAGGAGAAACTAGGATAATGGAACGTTTGTTCCCTGTGCAGCAAGCTCTCTGTAATCATCTGCCTCAGAAAGAACATCTGTACTCCAAGTCAATTGTATTATTCCAAATTATTTGCAAAAGGAAACAGTAGCTGCAAACAAAATAGGAATAAAGTATTTCAAACATAAAGGATCATACACTTCAACTGAAGTACAATACACTACAAATGATGAAATATCGCTGGATATTCTTAGCCAATTAACCTGCCAAATGAGGATTAAGCCACTTCATTAAGGAAGAGAGGAGCAAAAGGAGGATAGAGGAAATGATCAGCTGAGTAGCAAGGCAAAGTGAAAGGCAAATGTATGTCACGGATTATTTTCCTAAATATTCATCATTTTGAAAATGAGTCATATTATGAGATTTCAACTTTTCCACCACAGTGGTACCTGAAAATCTTAGGAATGTGATAATCAATTTGTCCATGTCAGGCTGAAAAGCAAATTTAAAATCAACATAAAACTTACCCTGATGATTGTTCATATGTCTCCTATATTCTCTAAGTTGGGAAAACTTTTTCCCACAGTGCTCACAGGTACGATCAAGCATCTGCTTGGCTCTGCCCTTTTTGCCATGAGTGGCCTTCTTTACATGTCGCCTGAAAAGTGCCTTCTCAAAGAATTCTTTTCCACAGACGTTACACCTGAAAGTAGAAAATATCAATAGTGTACATACTGCTTCTTTGGTCTCAGATGGTTATCTTCTTCTGTGAGGAAATATTGAAGTGAGCCAGAATTTCTATTTAGTCAAAGAAAGTCACATTTAAACATTTAAAGTCACATCTAATCTTCAATAAATGAGCGGAATTGGAGTAATTCTTTGGACGGTTACTAAGTGTCACTGGACCCGAAATGTTGAGTCTGATTTCTCTCCATAGCTGCTGCCAGACTGGCTGAGCTTTTCCAGCAATTTCCGTTTTTGCTTGAGAATTACCTGTTATCTTGAGCTGACAAGCTAGCACTGCTTCCTCACAACTTCAGGGACCCAGGTTCAATTCTACCCTCTGGTGACTGTGTGAAGTTTGCACATTCTTCCCGTGTCTGCATGGGTTTCCTTCAGCTAAGTGGGTTACCTCTAGCTAGGGGGGGTTACCCATGGTAAATATAGGATTACAGGTATAGGGTATGGGGAGTGAGTCTGGGTGGGATGCTCTTTGGAGAGTCGACGTGGACTCGATGGGCCAAGTTGCCTGCTTCCATACTGTAGGGGCTCTATTCTATGATTAAGTTTAAGACCTGAAATAGAAACACAGCAAATAGGAAAATGTATAGGCCATTTGGCTATTTGAACTCTGCCATTCAACCTAATCATAACTGATTAATCTATCTCAAAATCATACTCCCATTCTCTATTCATGCCCCTCAACACTTTTAGCTAATAAAAATGTCTTTTCTTTCCTAAATTTATTCAATGATTTTGCCTCCACAGCTTTCAGTGGGAGGGAATTCCACCACCCGGAGTGAACAAATGTCTCATCATTCCAAAATGACCTACCACATAATTTGACACAGTGAACTCTTGTTCTGGACCTCCTACCAGGGGAGACATTACCTTGCATCCAGTTTCTCTTGCCCTGCCAGAATAATATACATTTCAATGAGATCCCCTCTCATTCTTCTGAACCCTAGTGAATAAAAGCCCAATTGACTCAATCTCTCCTCATACAACAAACCTGCCATCCCAGGAATCAAGCCTCGTGTACTTTTGCTGCATTCCCTCTTTGGAATATATATCTTTTTTTTAAGGAAAAGAAACCAAAACTGCACACAATACTCCAGAATTGATCTCACCAAGGAGCAGTATTACTGCAGTAAGACTTTCTTGGTCCTGTACTCAAATCCGCTTGCGATGAAGACGAATATATTATTGGCTTTCCAGTTTATTGGCATGCTTGCTTTCAAAGAAATCCAAGTCCCCTTGTACATAAAGCTTTCTCAATCTATCACCATTTAAATAATACATCACTATATTGTTCTGCTTACCGAGTGGACAACTTCACACCCATTCACGTTAGACTGCACTTGTCATGTACTTGCCTACTCAGAGTCAGAGTCGTACAGCACAGAAACAGACCCTTCAGTCCAACTCCTCCATGCTCACCAGAGATTCTACATTAATCTAGTCCAATTTGCTAGCATTTGGCCCATATATCTCTCAACCCCTCCTTTTCATGTATCTATCCAGATGTCTTTTAAATGTTGTAACTGTATCAGCCTCCAACACCTCATCTGGCAGCTCATCCCATATGCGCACCATCCTCTGCATGGAAAAGTTGCCCCTTTGGTCCCTTTCAAATCTTACCCCTCTCACCTATGCCCTCTAGTTTTGAAATACCCTACTCTGGGGAAAAAAACCTTGGAAATTCACCCCATCCATGCCCCTCATGATTTCACAAACTTCCATAAGGTCACCCCTCTGTCTTCAATAATGCACTGACCAATAAAGGTAAGCATACTAAACATCAACTTCACTACCCTGTCTACCTGTGACTCCACCTTCAAGGAACTATGAACCTATTCCACAAGGTCTCTTTGTTCGACAACGCTCCCCAGGACCCTACCATTAAATCCTGCCCTGATTTGCCTTACCAAAATGCAACACATCACATTTATCTAAATTAAACTCTGCCTGCCATTCCTCTACCTAGCTGATCAAGGTCCCGTTGCATTCTGATGTAATCTTCTTCACTGTTTACTACCCCACCATTTTGGTGTCATCAGCAAATCTACTTACCATCCTCCTATATTCACATTTAAATCATTTATCACTTAACTTGTCTCAATTGCCCCGAAACATCTTTACATTCTTCCTACCACTCATACCCTCACTTAACTTCATGTCATCAATAAATTTGGAAATATTACAATTTATTCCCAAATCCTTGTTATAGATTATGAATAGCTGGGCACAAATGCTGATCCTTGCAGTACTGCACTTACCATTGTGAATAAATTCCTCACTCTGTTTCCTGTGTGCTAACGGATTCTCAATCCAAGCTAGTATATTGTCAACATGTAGTTTGATTTTGCACAATTTACCAAAATCTTTCCGAAAATACAAACATACCACATCCACTAGTTTGCCCACATCTATTCTATTATATTTAAATCAAGCCAGTTTATTGCTTAACACTCCCAAGTAGCAAATCAGAGATATTGAAAGCACACAGTCTTCACAAAAGCTGTATATAGTTTCTTCCCAGTGGTACTTGGTTTTATTCAATGCTTTATTAGATGTTTGATGAAAAAGAAAAAGAAAATCAAACTTCTGGCCTCCATGCATGCCACTTCAAATATCTCAACAAAATTAAATAAAGAATTACTTATGCTGGAGATGTGAAAAACAAGAACAGGATTTGCTGGAGAAACTCAGCATGCTCAGCAATATCTGTGAAGAAGAAAACAGAGTTAACATGGAGTCCACTGTTTCTCCTTCAGAACTGGTATCCAAATTGCATGATATCTGCTATATAAATGTTCAGTGCTATTGTTTGAGCAAAAAGATTGGGGATGCAAATATAGTGCAGTTTCTTTTACATTCCTTCCTTATCTTATCTAAAACTTACCTGGGTACCAAATGGTAAGTAAACTTAAATCAAATTAATTAATGCCTGGAAGGGTTTTAAACAGACATGCAACCAGGCAAATAGAAATTAAATTGAATTCAACAATATTCCTTTCAAGACCAATTCAGTTTTCCCAAGAAATGGCTGCTTATCTAAACAGTCTCAAAAAATAACTTGACAAAATACAGAAGTGGAATGTGTACATAACTACCGAATGACTAGAAACAGTGCGTGTGTTTTGTCTGTAAAAAAAAATCAACACAAATAACAATAGCTTGATGAGAACCTGAGATTTTAAATAATGAATCACTAAGATATTGTGGGATGACTTAGGAATTATTTAACACTAAAAATCCTACTCCTTAAATTCAACTCTCAGAATAATGTTTAAAATTCTAATTAATATTCTGTTCAACACTAAATTAAATTATGATGAGGTATTGAAATTTACAGCCAGGAAAAGATTCAGGTTAAGTGATCACAGCAACAGTGATAGTGCTAAAATTGGCCCTCATAATCAGAGTTCAGAAAACTGGAAAAAGAATATGCTGCTCACTCAACCAGAAATAACAATATACATGTCTTCTCAATTGATTTTTTTGAACTTGCTTCCAATTTTTATTTTTGACAACCAAAACCAAACACGATTTTATTAACCACTGGGGATACTGAATGGACTTAAAACATTTTTGGGATGAAGATTATTTTTCCTGGAGAAGAATCACTTACTTATATGGCTCTGTAACAGAGTGTGCTTTTACATGAGAATACCAGTCTTTCTTCCAGCTATAGCACTTCCCACAGATCTGGCACTGAAATGGCTTCACCCCGAGGTGCTTATACAAGTGTTGCTGCAGATCCCGTGCTTCATAAAAACTTCGTTCACATCTACCAAAGAAAGAGAACTTGTCATAAGTCTTTTCTTATTAGACTTTGCACAAATTAGTACTGTCAGCTGTTTAAGCTATTGCATGTGAATCTAATTTCAATCATTTTCAAAGTCAAAATATTTAATCAGATCTAGATCTGCATGACTACAACCTGACTATGACCAGGCTGAAGAGTTAAATGGAAAAAATACAATTGAACCCAGAATTTACACATAGTATTGCTTGGTCCAACATAATCAGATGTCAGTGGCAACAAAAACAAAACTTACAGAAATCATTGAACATTAGGTGCACAAGAATTGAAGGGCTTTTACAGACTAGTGAGTCTCACATCAGTGGTAGGGAAATCATTTGAGAAAATTCTGAAGAAGAGAATTTATTTGATCAATGACAGTCAGCATAGCTTTTTCAGAGGGAGGTCAGGACAAACAAATATAATTGAAATTTTTGAAGCGGTGATTAGGTGTATAGATACAGTTGATAGTTTACATTGATTTCAACAAAGCCTTGGACAAAATCTCACATGGGAGACTGAGAAAGAAAATAGAAGCATATGGAATCCAGGGTAATTTGGGAAGTTGGATTCAAAATTGGCTTCATAGTGGTCAACAGAGGGTGGTGGGAGAAGTGTAACTGGAGGCCTGTGTCAATTTGCATACCACAAGGATCAGTGTTGGTCCCTTAATGTTTGTGATATATATATATATAATATATATATAGGCGTGATGATATGTTTGCAGATGACATTAAGATTGGTAAAAGTCATGAAGGTAGACACGAAACAGCATTAATATAGACAAGTCCCCAGATCAGGATAGGATCTAGCCCAAGTTACTGAGGGAAGTAAGGAAATAGCTGAGGCTTTAACAGATATCTTTGCAGCATCCTTGAATATGGGTGAGGTCCCCTTGTTTAAGAAGGGTAGCAGAGATACTTCAGGTAATTATAGACCAGTGAGCCTGATGTCAGTGGTAGGGAAGCTGCTGGAGACGATACTGAGGGATAGGGTCTATTTCCATTTGGAAGGAAATATGCTTATAGTAATGGGCAGCAGGGTTTTGTGCAGGAAAGGTTATGTCTTACAAACCTAATAGAATTCTTTGAGGAGGTGACAAAGTTGATTGATAGGGGAAGAGCTGTACATGTCATATACATGGACTTCAGTAAGGCGTTTGATAAGGTTCCCCATGGTAGGCTGATGAAGAAGGTGAAGTCACATGGGGTCCAGGTGTTCTAGCTAGAAGAATAGAGAACTGGCTGGGCAACAGGAAACAAGAGAGAAGTAGTGGAAGGGAGTTTCTCAAAATGGAGACCTTGACCAGTGATGTTCCACAGGGATCCGTGCTAGAACCACTGTTGTTTGTGATATATATAAAAATGATTTCGAGGAAGGTATCGGTTGCCTGAGTAGCAAGTTTGCAGATGACACCAAGATTGGTGGAGTAGCAGATAGTGAAGGGGAATGTCAAAGAATACAGCAGAATATAGATACAATGGAAAGTTTAGATTAGATTCCCTACAGTATGTGGCCCAACAAGTCCACATCGACCCTCTGAAGAGTAACCCACCCAGACCCACTTCCTTCTGACTAATACACGTAACACTATGGGCAATTTAGCACCAATTCACCTGACCTGCACATCTTTCGAGTGCGGGAGGAAACCCACACAGACATGGGGAAAATGTGAAAACTCCGCACAGACAGCTGGAATCAAACCAGAGGTCCTGGTGCTGTGAGGCAGCAGTGCTAACCACTGTGCCATCGTGCCGCCCCTAAGTTGCCAGCCGAAATGGTAGAGGCAGGATGGATCGTGTCATTTATGATGTATCTAGTTTGGCAGAGAAATGGCAGATGAGACTTCAATCCAGGCAAATGCGAGGTGATGCATTTTGGAAGATCCAATTCAAGAGCTAACGATACAGTAAATGGAAAAATCCTGGGGAAAATTGACATACAGAGACATCTAGGTATTCGGGTCCATTGTTCCCTGAAGGTAGCAATGCAGGTCAGTAAAGTGTCCAAGATGGCATACAGCCATGCTTTCCTTCATTGGACAGGGTATTGAGTCCAAGAGTTGATAGGTCACGTTACAGTTGTATAGGACTTTGGTTCGGCCGCATTTGGAATACTGCATACAGTTCTGGTCGCCACATTACCAAAAGGATGTGGATGCTTTGGAGAGGGTGCTGAGGAGGTTCACCAGGGTGTTGCCTGATATGGAGGGCGCTAGCTATGAAGATAGGTTGAATAGTTTAGGATTATTTTCATTAGAAAGAAGGTGGTTGAGGGGGAACCTGATTGAGGTCTACAAAATCATGACAGGTATAGACAGGGTGGATAGCAAAAAGCTTTTTCTCAAGTGCGAACTCAATTACATGGGGTCACAAGTTCAAAGTGAAAGGGGAAAGGTTTAGGGGGAGATATGCGTGGAAGGTTCTTTATGCAGGGGGTGGTAGGGGCCTAGAACGCATTACCAGTGGAGGTGGTAGAGGCAGGAATGATAGCATTATTTAAGATGTATCTAGATACATGAATGGGCAGGAAGCAAAGGGATACAGCTCTTTAGATAATAGGCAGCAGGTTTAGATGGAGGATCTGGATTGGCGCAGGTTGAGGGCTGAAGGGCTTGTTCCTGTGCTGTAATTTTCTGTGTGTTGACTGAGTGATTAGTAGTGAGGTCTTAAGTTTTAGGAATATCCCACCCTGAGCCTACAGGGCGGCACGGTGGCACAGTGGTTAGCAATGCTGCCTCACAGCGCCAGAGACCCGGATTCAATTCCCGCCTCAAGCGACTGACTGTGTGGAGTTTGCACATTCTCCCCGTGTCTGCGTGGGTTTCCTCCGGCTGCTCCGGTTTCCTCCCACAGTCCAAAGATGTGCAGGTCAGGTGAATTGGCCATGCTAAATTGCCCGTAGTACTAGGTAAGGGGTAGATGTAGATGTAGGGGTATGGGTGGGTTGCGCTTCGGCGGGGCGGTGTGGACTTGTTGGGCCGAAGGGCCTGTTTCCACACTGTAAGTAATCTAATCTAATCTAATCTACAGCATTTCTCCCCCGCAACCTATTTCCATAACCCATACTTATCCTGGTTAAGCCAACTAGCCTGCACATACCTGGACAATGTGGGCAATTTTGGGCAGCATGGTGGCTCAGTGGTTACCACTGCTACCTCAGTTCCAGAGGCCTGGATATAATTCCAACCTCAGATCTCTGCCTGTGTGAAGTTTGTACATTCTCTCCACGTCTGGGTGGGTTTCCTCTGGGTGCTCCAGTTTCCTCCCATGATCTAAACATATATGTACTGGTTATATCGAATGGGTGTGCTAAATTGTTCACAGTGCGCAGGGAGAGTTTTTTTTTGGGGGGGGGGGAGGAGGGGGAAGGGCTGCTTTTTTGAGGGGTGCTATGGACTCAATGGGCCGAATGGCTTGCTTCCACACTGTAGTGATTCCATGATTCTATGACTTTAGCATGAAAACTCCTCCTAACCTGCACATTTTTCAACTTTTACTCAGAGGGTGGTGGGAAGGTGGAATGCACTATCTTGGAGTGCAGCAGATTTAGGAAACCTGAATATTTAAAAAAAGAACTGGATGAGTACTTAAAGTCTCATGTTCAAGGTGATGGGCCATGTACTGGAAACTGGGATTCATGTAGATAGTCAGCACAGGTTTGATGGTCAAAAAGGGCCTCTTTTGTGCTGTATTACCCAATGATGCTAAGAATTCAAGCAAAGATGCACTTGGATTGTAATTCTTGAGGTTCAGAACACCTCAAATCTAAAATTGGATTAGTATAAAGCCAGGCCTGAGGTCACGCTTGCCTAATTTTCACAAAGTAACAATTAAATACTGTATAACCGATCATTTTGCAGGGCAAATTCACCATTACACACATTAAAAGGTATTGTACTTGATCAGTAATGTGAATGGCATCATCTGCACTTTATAAGTCCATTCAACAGAACGAAAACAGGTAGTTTCTCTGAACGTGAATTGAACAAATTATCCCAGCCATGAAAGCAAAAGTCAGCTCTATAGAAATGCAAGTTGTAACTAGTGGTTGCTGGCCAGTGAAGAGCAACTATGTTAAACAAATTTATTGTTTAAGTGCAAATATTACACATTAAATATTTGTGTCAAGTGTTATACATTCAAGTCTTCAGACTTTTTATTCCAGTCAATGTGGAACTTCTTGGTATTCATTTTTTTCTAATATACTTTCAATTGCATAACAAGTATATTTTAAAAATTCATTTTTCCAACTTACTGGGTGCATTGAAAGTTTCTGACTTCTGGCTTTGGCAAATGTCTTTTTAAGTGCTTGCTAAGACCAGAGGCGCGCTTGAAACATTTTCCACAAGTTGAACAGAGGTATTTAGATTCACCTGAAATAATTAAAACAACATACCTTGCAAAACTTAAAGAATGCCTTTAAAACACAAATCTACAAATGTTATAAATGAATACATCGACACAAACATAAAACATATTTAATCAAATGTTTATGGAACATCTTTCAGTTTTCTAAGAAAGTGATTAAGAGGATAGGAAAATCAAGGATAAATACTTATCATTCAAATATTTTCCTAGTTTTGTTCTACCACATTTATGCAGTATTTTAAATGAAATGTTCCAAATAAAGAAAATAGAAACAAGCCACAAAGGGGGTTTTAACTGGAGATTGACTGAGATAGGATGGAAGTAGTCAGGAGTAGATAATCCTCATGAAGGACAGGACATAGGGTTGCAAGTTCAGATTGAGGTTGCAGTCTGGTTTAATGAGGCAATTAGCAGGAAACGTGATGGGAGTCAACAGCAAAAAGTGTTGAAAACAAAAAGCAAATTACTGTGGATGCTGGAGTCTGAAACCAAAAAAGAGAAAATGCTGGAAAATCTCAGCAAGTCTGGCAGCATCTGTAAGGAGAGAAAAGAGCTGATGTTTTGAGTCTAACTGACCCTTTGTCAAAGCTGAAAGTGTTGAGTTGATTTTGTAGAAGAGCAAAATGTCAGCTTCAGTCTTCCCAATCTCAAAACCTCTCCATTTCCCTCTTCCTCCAAAATCTCATTAAAGTTCAACTTTGCGACCATGGAGAGTTCAAGAAGCAGAATGGAATACAATCAACTTACCTGTAAAGGTGAACACCTGAACAAGCGAGTGCTGTCAAGGAACACATGTAGATGAGGAAGTGGTGGGGGTAGGGATCCTTGACACACTTAGAAGAAAATTATGCAAAGGTGGGAAGGGAATCTGTTCCATAAAGTGCAGGACAGGAATTAGAGGACAATGATGCAATCAACTATGTTGAAGCCGGATAAAGGTAATTCATTACTGGTCCACAACAACAGATCCATACAACTTCTTTAACATAGTAAATCACTCAAGACGCTTCACAGGAGTGGTAGCAAATAAGCCCTCTGCGTGCGTTTCCCGGTGCTCCGGTTCCTCCCACAGTGCAAAGGCGTGCAGGTCAGGTGGATTGGCCATGCTAAAATTGTCCATTTAGTATCTAGGTGGATTAGCCACAGGAAATACAATGTTACAGGGATAGAGGAGGGATTGTGTCAGGGTGGAATGCTCTTTAGAGGGTCAGGGTGGACTCGATGACTGAATTGCCTGCTTTTGCACTGTAGGGATCCCATGATTCGATGAAAATTGTTTACTGAGCCATATAACTAGATATTAAGGTATATGAGCAAAGGCTTGGTTGAATAGGTAAGGAGCCTCTAAGAAAAATGTAGAGGTGGGTTTAGGGAGAAAATTTCAGAGTTCTGTGCCAAATGGATTCCTTCTATATAATAAATGTTTCTATGTTATAGGAACATAGGAACAGGAATTAGCCCCTTGAGCCTGTTCTGCCATTCAATGACATCATGGCTGATCTGTGACTTAACTCCATATACCTGCCTTTAGCCAATATCCTTCAATGCATTAGCTTAAAAAAAGAAATCTCAGATTTAAAAGTAATAACTGACCTACCATCAACTGCCATTTGTGGAAGACAGTTCCAAATATCTATCATCCTTTGTGTGTGCAAATGTTTTCTAACATCTCTCTTGCACAGTCTAAAAATTAAGACCAGACCATACTCCCTAATTCCAGAGTCCTAAATCCGTGGAAATAATTTATCTATATTTATCCTGTCTTCTTCTGATAATATTTTGAAGACTTTGATCAGATCACCCCTTAACCTTCTAAATTCTAGTGTATACAGACCAATTTATATAATTTCCTCAGATAACTTAACCCCTGATATCAAGATGTTCTTGCAAACCTATCCTGAATTCCTTCCAAGGCCAATATATTCTTCCTAAGGTGTACTAGCACCCAGATCTACTCAAAATACTCCAAGTGGAGTCGAACCAGGATTTCTTGTTCGTGTCACTCTGAGACCGGAGTGTTACTGGCGAAATTACACTGGGACAGGAAAAAAGAAATTGCTTATTCCGCAACATCTATCAACTGTAAACTGTTATGTATTTCAGCTTTATTACCTTACCTGTGTGAACGCTGTTGTGCTCCTGAAGACTGCGCTTTGTAGCAAACGATTTTTCACACACTTCACAACTGAATTCCCTTTTACCTTCATGATGAGCCATGTGTAGTCTTAAGCTATGTTTATAGCCAAACGTCTTTCCACATATCTACAGAAAGGAGAACGTAAAAATACTAGTATATTTATGTCTGTTTCACAACATAATATGCTGCAATTAGGTCCTGAAAACAGTGACTGGGTTACCACCAAATGGGTATTGCACACTTTCTGGCATTTCATTTAACCAACCATTATTTATATTTCAGAAAACATCTCTGGGACATATGCACTAAACAACCCCACTGCCCTGTGGTCGAACACTTCAACTCACCCTCCCACTCCGCTAAGAATATGCAGGTCCTCGGGCCTCTACTGCCAGATTCTAGCCACCAACGTCTGGAGGAGGAATACCTCATCTTCTGCCTTCGGACCCTCCAACCACATGGGATCAAAGTTAATTTCACCGGTATTCTCATTTCCCCTCCCAGATTCAACCTTCCAATGTGGCACTGCCTTCTTGAACTGTCCTACCTGTCCATCTTCATTCCCACATTTCCATGCCACCCTCTGCTCCAACCTATCACCATCATCCTCCACCTTCATCTACCTATTGCATTCCGAGGTACATTCCCCCTAGCCCCACCCCTCTCCCATTTATCTCTCAGCCTCCCCCACATTCCTGAAGAACAGTTTATGCTTGAAACGTTGACCCTCCTGCTCCTTGGATGCTGCCTGACTGGCTGTGCTTTTCCACCACTGCATTTTTCGACAACCATTATTTACACTCAGGTCAAACCGGATCCTATTCTCACCCAATGGCTGTATTGATCACTGTACAGTAATCAGAAGAGGAATCCTGATATTTTTTCCTTCCATTACACAGTGGTGCTATGGCCAAATATAATAGTTTTACTTGATTCTCAGCTGAGACCATATAACCAATAGAGACCAGAAATCAAACTAGGATTGGAGAAATATTGTGTTATACATATGGATAGAAAGGGAGGCAAGAGAGGAGGGGTGAGTGGCATTTTTGATAAGGGATAGCATTACAGCTGTGCTGAGGGAGGATATTCCCGGAAATACATCCAGAGACGTTACTTGGGTGGAACTGAGAAAGAAGAAAGGGATGATCACCTTATTGGGATTGTATTATAGACCCCCAAATAGTCAGAGGGAAATTGAGAAACAAACCTGTAAGGAGATTGGGCCGAAGGGCCTGTTTCCACACTGTAAGTAATCTAATCTAATCTAATCTCAGCTATCTATAAGAATAATTGGGTAGTAATGGTAGGGGATTTTAACTTTCCAAATGTAGACTGGGATTGCCATAGTGTTAAAGGTTTAGATGGAGAGGAATTTGTTAAGTGTGTACAAGGCAATTTTCTGATTCAGTATGTGGATGTACCTACTAGAGAAGGTACAAAACTTGACCTACTCTTGGGAAATAAGGCAGGGCAGGTGACTGAGGTGGCAGTGGGGGAGCACTTTGGGGCCAGCAACCATGATTCTATTTGTTTTAAAATAGTGATGGAAAAGGATAGACCAGATCGAAAAGTTGAAGTCCTAAATTGGAGAAAGGCCAATTTTGATGGTATTAGGCAAGAACTTTTGAAAGCTGATTGGGGGCAGATGTTCGCAGGTAAAGGGACGGCTGGAAGGGAAGCCTTCAGGAAGGAGATAAAAAGAATCCAGAGAAAGTATATTCCTGTCAGGGTGAAAGGAAAGGCTGGTAGGTATAAGGAATGCTGGATGACTAAAGAAATTGAGGGTTTGGTTAAGAAAAAGAAGGAAGCATATTCAGGTATAGACAGGATAGATCGAGTGAATCCTTAGAAGAGTATAAAGGAAGTAGGAGTATACTTAAGAGGGAAATGAGGAGGGCAAAAAGGGGACATGAGATAGCTTTGGCAAATAAAATTAAGGAGAATCCAAAGGGTTTTTAAAAATATATTAGGGACAAAAGGGAAACTAGGGAGAGAATAGGGCCCCTCAAAGATCAGCAAGGTGGCATTTGTGTGGAGCCATTACACAGTTGAGATACTAAATGAATGTTTTGCAGCAGTATTTAATGTGGAAAAGGATATGGAAGATATAGACTGTAGGGAAATAGATGGTGACATCTTGCAAAATGTCCAGATTACAGAGGAGGAAGTGCTGGATGTCTCGAAACGGGTAAAGGTGGATAAATCCCCAGGACCTGATCAGGTGTACCCAAGAACTCTGTGGGAAGCCAGAGAAGTGACTGCTGGGCCTCTTGCTGAGATATTTGTATCATTGGTAGTCACATCGGTGAAGTGCTGGAAGACTGGAGGTTGGCAAATGTGGTGCCACTGTTTGAGAAGGGCGGTAAATACAAGCCAGGGAACTATAGACCGGTGAGCCTGACCTTGGTGGTGGGCAAGTTAGTTGGAGGGAATCCTGAGGGACAGGATGTACATGTATTTGGAAAGGCAAGGACTGATTAGGGATAGTCAACATGGCTTTGTGCATGGGAAATCATGAATCACAAACTTGATTGAGTTTTTTAAAGAAGTAACAAAGAGGATTGATGAGGACAGAGCAGTAGATGTGATCTATATGGACTCCAGTAAGGCGTTCGACAAGGTTCCCCATGGGAGACTGATTAGCAAGGTTAGATCTCATGCAATACAGGGAGAACTAGCCATTTGGATACAGAACTGGCTCAAAGGTAAAAGACAGAGGGTGGTGATGGTGGAGGGTTCTTTTTTCAGACTGGAGGCCTGTGACCAGTGGAGTGCCACAAGGATTCGGTGCTAGGTTCTCTACTTTTTGTTATTTATGTAAATGATTTGGATGTGAGCATAAGAGGTACAGTTAGTAAGTTTGCAGATGGCACCAAAATTGGAAGTGTAGTGGACAGCGAAGAGGGTTACCTCAGATTACAACAGGATCTGGACAAGATGGGCCAATGCACTGAGAAGTGGCAGATGGAGTTTAATTCAGATAAATGCGAGGTGCTGCATTTTGGGAAAGCAAATCTTAGCAGGACTTTTACACTTAATGGTAAGATCCAAGGGAGTGTTGCTGAACAAAGAGACCATGGAGTGCAGGTTCATAGCTCCTTGAAAATTTAAGAAAGTTACATATTCCTTTTTTGAAGGATGAAGTAATTAATAATATTTATATATTCCATTTGTATTACTACTGTGATAACTTCAGTTAAATATACATAGCATCTCATGGAGACGATGCTATAATTAAAAGAGAAAGCATGGTGAAAGATATTGCAGTGATGTCCCACATGGGAGAGAAGGTAAAGAGTCCAGGGATCCAAGGAATTTTGGCGAATTGAATCCAGTATGGAAACAAAGGGTAATGGTCGAGGGATGTCATGTGACTGGAAGCCTGTGTCCAGTGGGGTTCTCAGGGATCAATGCTGGCGCTCTAGGTGTTTGTGGTATAAATAAATGATAAAGGTTTGAATTAGGAAGGTTGATTAGCAAGTGTGTGGGTAATACAAAACTGATGGGAGTGGTAAATAGTGAGGAAGATAGCCTCAGACTACAAGAGGATACAAACAGGCTAGGCAGATGTCTAATCGATGGCATATGGAATTCAATCCATGTTAGTGCGAAATGATGCGCTTAGAGTCACAGAGCACAGAAACAGACCCTTTGGTCCAACTTGTGCATGCCAACCATACATCTCAATCTGACCTAGCCATTTGTCAGCATTTGGCACATATTCCTCTAAACTCTTCCTTTTCATATATCCATCCAGATGCCTTTTAAATGTTGTAATTGTACCCATCGCCACCACATGCTCTGGCAACTCGTTCCATACATACACCACCTTCTGCACGAAAAATCTGCCCATTGATCCCTTTTAAGTTTTTCCCCTCTCACATTGAACTCATGCCCTCTAGTTTTGGACTCCACTATCCTCGGAAAAAGGCCTTGGCTATTTACCCTATCCATGGCCCTCTTGATTTTATAAACCTCTAAGATCATCCCTGGGTCTCTGACACTCCAAAGAAAAAAGCACCAGCCTATTTAGCCTCTCCCTATAACGTAAACCCTCCAGCACTGGCACCATCCATGTAAGTCATTTCTGTACCCTCCCAAGTTTAACAACATTCTTCTATAAGGATGACCAGAATTGTATGCAGCATTCTAAAAGTGGCCTCACTTGAGCAGGACAAACAAGACAAGGGATGACATGATGAATAGCAAGACCATGGGAAGCATCAAGGAACAAATAGACCTTGGTGTGCATGCCTACCAGTCACTTCAGGTTACAAGAGAGATAGATAAAGTGTCTAAAGTTTGGGAGAAGATTTGTAGCTCGGGTGCTCGTTGTTGTGGTTCTGTTCGCCGAGCTGGGAATTTGTGTTGCAGATGTTTCGTCCCCGGTCTAGGTGACATCCTCAGTGCTTGGGAGCCTCCTGTGAAGCGCTTCTATGACGTTTCCTCCGGCATTTATAGTGGTTTGTAGCTGCCGCTTCCGGTTGTCAGTTCCAACTGTCCGCTGCAGTGGCCGGTATATTGGGTCCAGGTCGATGTGCTTATTGATTGAATCTGTGGATGAGTGCCATGCCTCTAGGAATTCCCTGGCTGTTCTCTGTTTGGCTTGTCCTATAATAGTATTGTTGTCCCAGTCGAACTCATGTTGCTTGTCATCTGAGTGTGTGGCTAGACATGATGGTAGAGAACACCGAATGGAGAATTCACCACAAAGGTATACAGGAAAGCCACATACACAGACTAAGTCCTAAACTATGAAAGCAACCACCCCAACACGCACAAAAGAAGTTGCATCAAGACACTGTTCAAAAGGGCCACAACACACTGCAGTACACCAGAACTGCAAAAAGAGGAAGAACAACATCTATACAATGTATTCGCCAAAAACAGATACCCCCGCAATTTCATCAACAGATGCCTAAGGGAAAGACAACGGAATGAGGACATGCCACAACCCAAAGGACTAGCCACACTACCATACATCAAAAACATTTCCGAACTGACAGCCAGACTACTGCAACCACTAGGACTCATAACAGCACAGAAACCAACAGCCACTCTCAGACAACAACTCACCAGGACGAAGGACCCGATACCCAGCATGAGCAAAACCAATGTAGTCTACAAAGTCCCATGCAAGGACTGCACAAAACACTACATAGGACAAACAGGCTAACGATCCGCATCCATGAACACCAACTAGCCACGAAACAACATGACCAGCTATCCTTAGTAGATTAGATTAGATTAGATTACTTAGATTAGATTACTTACAGTGTGGAAACAGGCCCTTCGGCCCAACAAGTCCACACCGACCCGCCAAAGCGCAACCCACCCATTCCCCTACATCTACCCCTTTACCTAACACTATGCGCAATTTAGCATAGCCAATTCACCTGATCTGCACTTCTTTGGACTGTGGGAGGAAACCGGGGCACCCGGAGGAAACTCACGCAGACACGGGGAGAATGTGCAAACTCCACACAAGTCAGTCGCCTGAGTCGGGAATTGAACCCGGGTCTCTGGCGCTGTGAGGCAGCAGTGCTAACCACTGTGCCACCGTGCCGCCCACACACTCAACAAGCAACATGAGTTCGACTGGGACAACACTACTATTATAGGACAAGTCAAACAGAGAACAGCCAGGGCATTCCTAGAGGCATGGCACTCATCCACAGATTCAATCAATAAGCACATCGACGTGGACCCAATATACCGGCCACTGCAGCGGACAGCTGGAACTGACAACCGGAAGCGGCAGCTACAAATCACTATAAATGCTGGAGGAAACATCACAGAAGCGCTTCACAGGAGGCTCCCAAGCACTGAGCATCCTAGACAGGGGACGAAACATCTGCAACACAAATTCCCAGCTCGGCGAACAGAGACACAATAAAATGTCTAAGACGGCATATGGGATATCTGTCTTTATTAGCCAAGCCACAGACTTTAAGAGCAGAAAGGTGATCCTGGAACTGTATAACATGTTAGTTAGGCCACAGCTAAAATACTTATGCAGTTCAGGAATTCACTTTATTCACAGGAAGGATGTGATAGCGATTTACCAGGATATTGTTCAGGCTGGAGAGCTGTAATTATGAAGAGAGATCAGATACACTGCAGTTGTTTTCACTGGAGTCAAGTCAAAAAGCAGGGCGCTGGAAAAGCACAGCAGGTTAGGCAGCATCCGCGGAGCAGCAGAGTCAACATTCTGGGCATAAGCCCTTCAGATTACTGATGAATGGCTTACGCCCAAAACATCGACGCTCCTGCTCCTCAGATGCTACCTGACCTGCTGTGCTTTTCCACCACCATACTTTTCAACTCTATCTCTCCAGCATCTGCAGTCTTCTCTTCCTTGGAGTAAAGGAGACTGATATGATAGAGATGCATAAACTTATGAGGGATATAAATTGGGTAGACAGGAAGTAACTTTGCTCCCTTGGTAGAGGGATCAATGACCAGGGGAATAGATTTAAGGTCAGAGGTAGGAAGTTTGGAAGGAATGTGAGGAAATCTTTTTCACTCAGAGGATGGTGGAATCTGGAACTTATTCCTTGTAATTGTGCTGGTGGTATTTAGATGTGCACTTGCAGTGCCAAGGAATATAAGGCTATATGCCAAGTGCTAGAAAATAGTACAAGAAGAGTGAGTTGCTCGTTTTTGACCGACGCAGATTTCATGAGCTGAGGGCCTTTTTCTACGCTGTAGACCTATGTGCCAATGAATTTGTGTCATTGGAACTAGGGTAGTCATGCCTGTAATTATATTTTAAGTTTAACGTACTTCCATTATTCACCCGATATGTGGCATAAATAGTGTATATAATAAGTTGAAAGATATCAGTATGATGACAGTAATGAGACATTAGAATTCATGGAATAAATAAATATTACAGTAAATAATTATAAATATTTCAAAGCATACTAAAGCTCGTCATATAAATAGGTGCAACATATATTCTTACTTTGTCAGAACAGAGTTTTTGTAATGCAAAATGATATTCTGCATGCAGCAGAATCACTGACCTCAGGAATTACTTTTCTGTCAACAGAATAATTTTTTTGTAGTTTTGCAGCATCTCTACTAACAGTAATTAGAGATAATAATTTAACATTACACAAATTTATTCAGTTGTGAATAAATTCATTGTTTACTGAGAAGGATATTCAATTAGAAAAAGCCATGGTAAAACGATCCATTCTAATTACACAAGGGAGCTCAAATCAATAGTTAAGCTGACTACTAACAAAATTGAGAAGCTCAGTGGCATAGTTACTGGGCCAGCAGTGAACACGTTAACTGTTTGTAATTTGAAATTAGTCCCTGGTTTCATGCCTCTCTCATTTCTTTTTCTCGACAATACCTATAATATGCATTTATATAATACTTTTAACAAAGAAGAATATCTAACCACATCTGAAAACTTAACTTTAAAACACAGCTAAATCACAATGAATTCTCACCTTGCACATATGTGGCTTCACACCTGTGTGTTTAAGCATATGAAGTCGTAAGTTATAGGGTTTGGGTAATGTTTTTCCACATATATCACAGATAAACTGTCGTTTTGTCCTTCCTCCAGGACTCTCATCTATTTGCTCATTGTTCCGTTTGTGTCGTAGAAGATGAGACAGCAGAGAGGCTTTGTAAAGGAACTCCTTCTCACAGAGCTAAACCATGGGGAAAATAATGAACCAAGATTACTGTCATTGTAAAGACTTGAAGGGGAGTGCAAGTTTCACCGTTTGCCCAAATGTTACTGTTCAAGGGTCATATTGCAGCTGTACAGGACATTGGTTAGGCCATTAGAGTCATAGACACGTACAGCACAGAAACAGATCCTTCGGTCCAACTTGTCCATGCCAACCAGATATCCTAAATTAATCTAGTCCCATTTGCCAGCATGTGGCCCATATCCCTCTAAACTATTCCCAGTCATGTACCCATCCAGAAGCTTTTTAAATGGTGCAATTGTATCAGCTTCCACCACTTCCTCTGGCAGCTTATTCCATACACACACTACCCTCTGTGTGAAAACGTGGCCCCTGGTCCCTTTTAAAAATTTCCCCTCTCACTCCAAACCTATTCCCTAGGGAGTTCCAGACTCCCTAACTCCAGGGAAAAGTCCTCGACTATTTACCAAATCCATGCCCCTCATGACTTTAAAAATCTCTGTAAGATCACCCTTCAGCCTCTGACACTCCAGGGAAAACAGCTCCAGCCTATTCATCCTCCTCCCATAGCTCAAGTTATCTAACCCTAGCAACATCCTTGTAAATCTTTTCTGAACTCTTTAAAGTTTCACAATATCCATCCTATAGCAGGGAGACCAGAATTGCACACAATATTCCAAAAGTAGCTGAACCAATGTCCTGTACAGCCGTAACATGACCTCCCAACTCCTGTACTCAATGCTCTGACCAATAAAGGAAAACATACTCAACACCTCCTTCATAATCCTATTTAAATTAGACTCAATTTTCAAGAAACTATGAACCTGCATTCAAAGGTCTCTTTGTTCAGCAACACTCCCTTGGACCTTACCATTAAGTGTAAAAGTCCTGCTAAGATTTGCTTTCCCAAAATTCAGCACCTCACACTTATCTGAATTAAACTCCATCTGCCACTTCCCAGCCTGTTGGCACATCTGATCAAGATCCTGTTGTAATTTGAGGTAACCCTCTTCGCTGTCCACTACACCTCCAATTTTGGTGTCATCTGCAAACTTACTAACTCTACCTCTTATGTTCGCATCTAAATCATTTATACAAGTGACAAAAAGTAGTGAACCCAGCACTGATCCTTGTGGCACTCTATTGGTCACATGCCTCCAGTCTGAAAAACCACCCTCCACCACCACCCTCTGTCTTTTGCCCTCCTGATTTCTCTCTTAAGTATACTTTTGGAATACTGTGTGCAGTTCTGGTCTCCTATCGGAAGGGTGTTGTGAAACTTGAAAGGATTCAGAAAAGATTTACAAGGATGTTGCCAGGGTTGGAGGATTTGTGCTATAGGGAGAGATTGAAATAGCTGGGGCTTTTTTCCCTGGAGCATCGGAGGCTGAGGGGTGACCTTATAGAGGTTTATAAACATGAGGGGCACGGATAGGATAAACAGACAAAGTCTTTTCCCTGGAGTGGGAAGGTTTATGGTGAGGGGGGAAAGATATAAAAGAGACCTAAGGGGCAACATTTTCACTCAGAGGGTGTACATGTATGGAAAGAGCTGCCAGAGTAAGTGGTGGAGGCTAGTACAATTGCAACATTTTAAATGCATCTAGATGGGTATGTGAATAGGAAGGGTTTGGAGGGATATGAGCAGGGTGCTGGTGTTGGGACTCAATTGGGTTGGGATATCTGGTGGGCACGGATGAGTTGGACCGAAGGGTCTGTTTTCGTGCTGTATATCTCTATGACTCTAAGTTTGTTCCTTTTTTCCATCTTTCCTCCTTTCAATAATGGATTGCACCTCCAGAAAGATCAATAATCTTTTGATACCTAATTCAAGTGGCCATTCCTTACTAGTGGACATGAAGTGTGAGAGTTGGTTCATCATAGGAAGACATCAGAGACAAATCTAGTCACTGATATTAACACATATGACCAACTATGATAAGAGAACCACACAAAGAGCTGCAGGTGCTGGAAATGAGAGTGCTGAAGCAAGACAGCAGGTCTGTACAGAGAAAAGCAGAGTTAATGTTTTGGATCCAGTAAACCATTGGACTTGAAATGTTAATTTTGTTTTTCTCTCTACAGATATTTGCAGGCCTGCTTTGTTTTTTTTTCCAATACACACTGTTTTCGTTCCAGGTTAAGAAAAGTTAAATCAGAACAAACTAGGTCTAGATCTTTATGGATTATGACCACAACAAGCTGTGAATTCCATTGCTAAGCCATTAACAAAACTTAACTTCTGATTTTTCTAATTTGAAATATCTCCTTAGATCTTCCTCTTTCTTGCCATTCCTAAGGCAGATTTTGTGTAACAGGCTTTAACAACTAATTGGTGCAAAAAACACCTTTTATTGCAGCGCTGCTAAGTTAACAATAATTACATCAAATTGCCAGCTCCATTGGACTAAGGACAGTAAAGTTATTTTACAACTTTATTCTGAGTCTAGAATTTGATTTCAGCGTACATATACATTACACAAAAACTAAAATAACTGGCCCTATTAGTAACATAAAACAATTAGGGAATATTTCACTTGATTTCTCAATTCCTCAGAATTCTTACCGGACATTTAAATTCTTTGGTTCTATTGTGGGTCATGATGTGCATCATCAAAGTATAACGTTTTGGGAATGCCTTTCCACATTCATTACATTTATGTTCCATTTCTACATCATCTCCCTCCATTGGGGTTCGTTTTGGTTGCATTTTTCTCCCTCTCTTCACCAACTTCTGGGCAACCTGTGGAGGAAATAATGTAGCATTTTTGAATTAAGAAGTACAGAGACCAGTAAAGCAGTCATACGGGTCATTTCATAAGCTTTTGGAGCACACTAATAATCTTTTCTTGAGATGACATACATTTTTATATAATTTACCTAGTACCTATTTTATTCAAGGCCAAGTATTATCTCTAGATGATTGCAGAAAGCTATTCCCAAGCCTGTGGAATACTGCTCAGAATTTCCCCAGAGATGCTTGCAATAGCAGTCAGAGAATAAATGATGCTTTGTTTTGCAGGGAGAGATCTCTGCTGTTTGCTTGATGCTTCTTTGCAACAACTTTGCTGAAAACTGGAAATCATTGACACAATAATCTAAAATGCCATCCATAACTAAAAAAGAATTGCTGAAAACAAAAATGGTGCTAGCTCGTTTTCATAATGGAAGAGGAAAATTAGTTTCAGTAGGATCAATCTTTTCTTCAGGACATGACCGGAATGCAGACTCTTTCATATTCATTCCACAGAGTGAAAATGATCAAAGATCTTAAATGACATTTCTTTACCACTCTCATAAGACTCACCATTATAATGTAAACAATAGCGTCAGTGTCAAAAGGCTGCAGGTAAAATCTATATCAGAATAAGCACATCAACTTATACGATATTTCAGCAGAGCACTGTCAGAGGCCTTTCGGCCTACTCAGGTGATTATGGAAAATCTAGTTTCCTAGTCAGATATGTAGAAGTTTTGGGAGATTAAGACTTAAATTAGAGGAACAGATATCTGGAGGTTTATAGGTGAGAGAATAGAGAGGAGGTCCAGGCCATGGAAATAGTTGAATTTAGGAGAATTTGAAAATTCAATTGTTGCTCAACCAGGAACCTGTACAGGTCAATGAACCACGGGGGTTTGATGAATAAACAAATGAGTTAATAAAGGCATGGATAATGGCTTCAGCACCATAACAACTAAGAGAAGAGTGGAGACATTGAGATGTCAAGAAGGTGGAAATATTGCCTAGGGACTTGGTTTAAAGTTCATTTTGACATCAAGCATGACACCAGATTTTTGAAGTCTGGTTCAGCCAGAGATTTACTGTCAAGAGCACTTTGTTCTTTTTCAAAAGGCACCACAAAATTTTCTCAACACAAAGATGGCTTAACCATCAGAAAGAGAGCACCTGCATTATTAAAATATCATACTAAAATCATTTAATTTAGCTTCAAGCTACAAGCCTCTGACTCTGAGCCAGTATTGCAACAGAATCAACCTATACTACACTTTATATTTTATGTTCTTGCTTCAACTCTACTGAAACAGTTTCTCAAAAATCAAACTATTTTGAAGTGCCTATGTAAAATATGTTACATTGTTATGGTCAATCAAATGTTTCCATTCCACAGGTTCTTTGACTTTAAATTATACCATTTGATCAAAGGAATATGATTATGGACATTCTTTGAAGTGGTTACTCAGCTACACGTATAATTGCAAAAAAGCTGCCCAAAAAATGTATTCTGCTTCAATGGATTTATTGCCTTTGAACAAAAAAAAGGTCACACTGGATCATTTAAAGTTCACAAAACAAACCTTTTTAGTTATCTCTTAGTTAATTTTTGAAACTATTGATCTTATAAAAGACTGAGGAGCTCGCTAAAACACTGATAAGGTTTCAAATAAATTAGAAGTGAAATATGTCAATAAATAAAGTAATCCATATCACATGTTTTCCTCTGCCCTTACAATCAACCACTGACATCTAAGATGAAGGAAGTACAAACATTGCTTCACTAAAAGTGTCTTACTGGTGTGTTATCAGCTTTGCATCTTTGAGTTCCAACTGCAAAGGCGCTGTCCAGTTTCTCTCATTTCAGTGCCTTTTATTCATGTCACAGGTTATCGATATCCATTGTTAAAATTATTGGACAGTGTGTGTAAAGCTACTGAAACTAATACTTTCCTCTCTGGAAGTTATTTTTTGTGCTATTCTAACAAAAGGAACTGGAACAACAGCAAGAATCATGACTAATTTCTCTTGTTTAGCATATGATAGTCACGCAACCTGTGACATCCACCCACGTTCAGTTAGTAACTTTAGGGTCTTCCTGGTGTGTGGCTTAGCTACTCATGAATATTTCATGGAAGCACTGATAGAGAATCCACGCTTTTGTTAATTTTAGTTGATAATCATCAATTTTTTTAATATGCAAATCATCTCACTTTAACATAGCAATTGTACAACTGGACTAATAATCCAGAAAATGAGAATTCAAACCCCACCACAGCAATTTGAGAACAGGTCAAGAAATCTGCTATTCTCCCACTGTCAAGCTAACATGAGATTCAGGTGCAGAGAATGAAGTAAAGCTAAAGCTACAAAACTTTCAATAAGTTAATCAAAACCACCAATCTAGATGACAAAAGATATTAATCCTGAAATCAAGAAACATGGAAATGTGAATATTTGAGACTGATGTAATAAATACTTTAGGTCGAAAAGGTTTACCAAGTTCTGAGAATCTCAAGATGCAGCTAACTGAATCAATTCTGTACCATTTATAATCAAATATACCCCATCATTCACTGTTATAACTTAGTATTAAGAATCTAAATATTGCTAAGTCCTATTTTCTCCAAAACTCAGCAAAGGAGTTTCTGTATCAGACTAGAAAAATCCAGCAAACATGATTCTAGACTGGGATATTAAATCAACATTTCATTTTCAACTTCCTATTTTGCAAAACTTTCATGTTGAAATTTCATACCTGCTGTGTTGCAGATTTTAGGTTAGTTTTTCTGGCTCGCAGCTTTTTTTCTGTACCTTTGTGTAACCGAATGTATCCACCTTCAGCTAGCGTACGTTGTCGTAATCTGCTTTTGTAAGTATCATCTAAGAGACATTTGGAAGAAGAAGCAACAGCAACCTTTGTAGCTTTCTGTTTGTCATGTAATTTTGGTGGCCTACCACGCTTTCGTTTTGGCACATTATTACCGAGCACATCTGCAGACTCCTCTTTTACTTGGTCTTCATTCTCATTTCCATTAACAGTTGGTATGTCCATCTGCATATCAGCTGTGGGAATTTCTGTCACACCCTCAACTTTAGTCTCTGTATTTTCCTGATCTGGCAAACTTACACTAGACTCCATGGGTTCAGGTTGTTCATTAACATTAGCCTGGTTTTCATCACTACTACATTCTGCAGGGCAGTCCAGAATATCTTGGTTTTGCTGAACTGATAATTCTTCAGCTGTCTGTGCCTCTTCTGAATCGTGCATTACTGCTTCATTTGGGGTCTCATCTTCCCTCTTCGATGGAGGGCCTTCAGCAGATACAGGAATTTGTTCAGACTCCTGAAGTACCATTGTTATGGAGCCATCAGTGTTTTCATTAGTTTCAAGCTCCTGATGCTCTACGGCATTAACATTAATTGGAATCTCCACATCTTGTGTGTTGTCTCTAGAATTGACAGTTTTCACATCTCCTTTTTGGTAGACTGTAATTTTTCTTTCCTCCAGTTGTTTGTGTATATGCTCACATATTTCCAGAACTTCATGCATCAGCAAATGTCGTGCCAATGTGGCAACATCAGCCATGTGGCAGAAATCAAATGCCAGGACTGATGTGTAGGCAAATTCCAATAATGGCAAAAAACTTGTCTTACTAAACCCTAGAAGGAATGAAAAATACAGCATTTCAAATAACATCATCATTCATTTTATAAAATCAGAGCGATCATCAGATTCAGGTAGCGTAGGATATAAACTAAGGGACATTTGTTGCAGTACACAAAAAGCCAAAATGTTGAAACTTGATGACAACAAAATTAATGAGCAGCCATCTACCAGGTGGGGAAAAAAATGCTGCATTTCAGCAAGTTATGAAAACAACCTAATTCACTTTACGATATGAAGAAAAGTTGAATTTGTTTAACATAAATGGAATGATATGTAAACCACCATGTCAAATTGGAATTAATTTTATATACACACCAGTTCAAATTAGATGGGGGCTGTGTTTAACAGCATTAACAAAAAATGTTGGTTTGATTTGATAATCTCAATTTCAATTGTGACACTGCAGAAATCACTGCATAATAAGAAAGAAAAATCACTGACCAAGAACCAACATGGCTCTACACCATATATTGCGCATGCATCAAGGTAACCAGAACAGATTATAACACGGAAATAAAATTAAGTACGTAATTCAATTCTCAAAGAGTTCTGTTCAATTTTGGCAGTTATGCAATTAAGTTGGAAGATTACACAATTTTAAAAATTAATGACCTATCAAACCTCAGTTTCTACAATCATTTTAATTTATTCTAGTAAGAAATGGCAATGAAAAACAGGAAGACTATGAACTTCAAAGCATTACTATTCATCTTTGAAATCAGACTGATCATCAAATTCTTTCAGGTATTATCGGCTAAACAGAGAGGACTGCTGCTAAACTTAGAAGCCCAAGGACAACAAAATTAATAAGCAGGAATTCATCAGAGGCATAAAAAGTTACACATAAACGAGTTATCAAAAGAAATGGACTTGTTATTACAAAGGAAACCTCATATATTAAATATAAAATTGAACAATAATATAGGATTCATCACACCCCCTCTGCCTAACTTTGCAACAAGGAGCCAAGGAGTGACTGAGTGAGCTTCGGATGGTTCAGTCTACAAATGAATAGCTGAGCTGTCATTAGGTTATCTGGATGCAGCACATGAGGGTGATCAGCCTCCATGAAATTATACTATACCGAGGTCATTTGGAAATGTTAACATCTTCAGGATAGAAAGGCAACCAAGATAGATCAAGTAAAAGGGAGCAATGATGGAGTAAAAGAAAAAAAACTTGTTTCACGTCATTAGGTGAAGTTTACCTTCATTCTTTAGTAAATGTGGAAATACTTTATGTTATACTGATAATAAACACTTCAATTAATAGTTATAATTGTCACTTACAAAATTACTCAATGATTTCATACCTGAAAGGTCGACAACAGCTTCATGACTGGAGACTGCCCCTTTTTCAATGAAGAGTTCTCGAAAATATTCACTGCTTGCTGCAAGAATGGACTTATGTGCTTTGTACTCCTCTCCCTCAATCAGCAGCGTGACATCACAGAACTGGTTGAACAGTCTTTGAACATTCAATTGCTCTAACACTACTTGACAGTGCTTTTCAGATTCCTGTTTTACAAGTCCTTTGCTGTCCACCTGGATAAATTGATTTATTTATATATATTAAAATGTGTTGCAATAATTTAAGTCAATCAATAACTGACTAGTTAACAACTATTTGAAGAATATAATGCCATCTTTAACTATCATCCATCTGGCTCCATTAGAGGTCGATTGGATAGATTTAGAGAAGATATCTTCACTTGCGATGGAATACAAAACTGGGAATGTTAAGTGTAATTTTGTAACTAACAAATTCAATTAGAAATTTAGATAAGTTTCTATATTTAGCAAGGTGAGAATAGGCAAAGCTGAGACAAATAGTGTAGATATAGCTAAGAGAATGCTATTAAAGTTTGGGAGAAGATCTGTAGCTCGGGTGCTCGTTGTTGTGGTTCTGTTCGCCGAGCTGGGAATTTCTGGTGCAGACGTTTCATCCCCTGTCTAGGTGACATCCTAAGTGCTTGGATCCTCAGATGTCGTTCTTCCTGTGAGGGTGGCGTTGATGATCCAGTGTGTGTGTTCTCTATTTCGGTGTTTAGAGAACACACACCGGATCATCAACACCACACTCACAGGAATCCGATTCACTAGAGAGAGGAAGAAAAGGACAACCAACTCCCATTCCTAGACGTGATGGTACAGAGAACACCGAACGGAGAATTCACCACAAAGGTATACAGGAAAGCCACACACACAGACCAAGTCCTGAACTACGAAAGCAACCACCTCAACACACACAAAAGAAGTTGCATCAAGACACTGTTCAAAAGGGCCACAACACACTGCAGTACACCAAAACTGCAAAAAGAGGAAGAACAACATCTATACAATGTATTCGCCAAAAACGGATACCCCCGCAATTTCATCAACAGATGCCTAAGGGAAAGACAAATGGACGAGGACATGCCACAACCCAAAGGACTAGCCACATTACCATACATCAAAAACATTTCCGAACTGATAGCCAGACTACTGTGACCACTAAGACTCATAACAGCACACAAACCAACAGCCATTCTCAGACAACAACTCACCAGGACAAAGGACCCGATACCTAGCATGAGCAAAACCAATGTAGTGTACAAAATCCCATGCAAGGACTGCATAAAACACTACATAGGACAAACAGGAAGACAGCTAATGATCCGCATCCATGAACACCAACTAGCCACAAAACGACACGACCAGCTATCCTTAGTATCTACACACTCAGAGGACAAACAACATGAGTTTGACTGGGACAACACTACTATTATAGGACAAGCCAAACAGAGAACAGCCAGGGAATTCCTAGAGGCTTGGCACTCATCCACTGATTCAATCAATAAGCACATTGACCTGGACCCTATATACCGACCACTGCAGCGGACAGCTGGAACTGACAACCGGAAGCGGCAGATTCAAACCACTACAAATGCCGGAGGAAAGATCACAGAAGCACTTCACAGGAGGCTCCCAAGCACTGAGGATGTCACCTAGACAGGGGATGAAACGTCTGCACCAGAAATTCCCAGCTCGGTGAACAGAACCACAACAGAATGCTATTAAGTAAATGAGAGAGAAGAGAGAAGAAGGAAATGCTGATAGGTTAGATAAATTGAAGCGAAGGAGGTCTGTGTGGAACATAAATGCCAATTGAGGCGGAATAGCATTCTTCCTCATCATAGCATTGCATTAAGTTGTTTCATATGAAGTTAAGAGATACAGATGAACAGAATTTAAAGTATATATTGCAGACCTGAATAAAACAACAAACAGCAGAAATGATGAAATACAAGAGTTTGCTTCATCAAGAACCTGTGAATGTTCATCACAATTCAGATCCCTGCACGAAAGCATATATGAAAATGCTAGGCACTACTTTCATTAAGATTTAATTTATTTATGGGATGATGACATTGGATGAAAAGTGAAGGTGAGGAAAAATGACTAAAAGTGATGTTGTTTTCCATCAATCAACAAAAATGTTGTAAATTATACATTGATTATAACCTCTAATTCAGAAAAATTGTACATGCACAAATAGTGACCTGGTCAAACACAGCACATTACATATAGACACTGTGATAAGATTTTTTTAACAGGTTAGATAAAGACTTTGGAACAGTAACTCTAGAATGGCAACTCAAAACAGTTTTCCTCAGTTTCACCTGTTTCGTTTGTAAATGCTTTATATTATTTGAGATATCTCAGGTTCAATAAATAAACTTCACTCAAAGAAACAAATTTGTAAACATTTTGTTTCTTGACCTTCACTAAATTTGCTAGCTAGGTAAATGAATCATGTGGTCGGAAGCCAAGTTATATACATTACAAAACTTTTGGGTGTTCAGAGAAATAGTTAAATGTTGTTTGGGTCAGCAAAGGAGTATTAAATTTTAGTACTGCACATTGACCAAGAATAATGAAAGAGAAGGAAAAAAATTATCCCAACTCCTGACTGTTGAACATTGATTCTTTTGAAATCTATAAATGTGGACATAAAGAAAACTACTATGTTTTATGAGCAGCAATATCGTAAATACATGCAAAAAGATTGTATTTAAGTTTCTACTAACACATTTCAGCTGGAGCAATTCTTTCCTTCCTGCCCCCAAACTCTTACCTTGACAAGTGAGGGGGGGGGGGGGGGGGGAACACACACACTTTGTTGAAATTTTCCTGCCCATACTGGTGGCTGACACAATGTTTGGTCACACTTACAAATGAAGAATTATCATTTGAATATCTACAAAACCATAAGTCAGAGAAACACTATTTCCAGGAAAATAAGAGTAAAATACAAGAACACAAGATAGAAGTAACAGATGATGATATGACTCAGCAAACTTGCTTTATCTTTGAGCACAATCATGGGGTTCAACTACATTTTCCCATCCATTTCTCATATCCAGTGATTTCCTGAGAGATTACAATATTTGCCTGTCCCAGCCTTGGATGTAGTGAACAATGGTGCACCTGGAATACAGAACTCCAAAGATTCACAACCCTTTTGAGTGAATGAATTATTTCTCGCCTCAATACTAAATAATCATCATCTTATCCTGAGATTAATTTCTGCATTCTAGATTTTCTAGCAGAAACAACTTCTCAGTTTAGAGAAACAATTTCTCTAAATTGAGAAATATACAAGGTTCTTAAGAATCTTGTATATTTCAATGAGTTTGCCTCTCATTTAAACTCCAGGGAACATACTTAATCTCACAACGTAAGATAATTTTTTCATCATTGGGAAAAATTAAGTGAGCCTTTTCTGCATCACTTTTAGCAGGACTTCCTTACTCTTGTACTCCAATACCCTTGTAACGAAGATCAGTATGCCATTCACCTTATTTGCTTGCTAACTGACCTACATGTGACTCCAGACCCACAGCAACATGGTTGACTCTTTACTGCCCTCTGTGCAATTAGAGATGGGCAAGAAATGCTGCCTAGCCAGTAAAGCCCTCACCCTGTGACTAATGAAAAAAAAAGCTGAATGCTGACATTGAGTTCCTTAAACTATTACATTGAAGTCTTTCTGAACATTAACATTTACAAATTTGACACCTTTTAAAAAATACTTTATTGTGATCAAAGTGAAAAATGACATTATACTCCATCTGCCATGTTACCTATTCAATTAACCTGTCTACATCTTTGCGTGTCTTTGTCACAACTTCTGTCTCCATCTAGCTTTGTATTGCCAACAAATGTAGATGCATTATGTCCTCTCTGTCCATCATTAATTGTAAATAGTCGCAGCCGCAGCACTAGCCCTATGGCACTCTTCTAGTCAAAGTCTGCTAAATTGAGAATGTTCCATTCATGGAGAAAGTGAGGACTGCAGATGCTGGAGATCAGAGCTGAAAATGTGTTGCTGGAAAAGCGCAGCATGTCAGGCAGCATGCTGGAAAAGCGCAGCAGGTCAGGCGATGGACTCCTCCATCGCCAGACCATAGTAACACGACAGTTGGAGGAAGAGCGCCTCATCTTCCGCCTAGGAACCCTCCAACCACAAGGGATGAACTCAGATTTCTCCAGTTTCCTCATTTCCCCTCCCCCCACCTTGTCGCAGTCAAATCCCTCGAACTCAGCACCGCCTTCCTAACCTGCAATCTTCTTCCTGACCTCTCCGCCCCCACCCCGGCCTATCACCCTCACCTTGACCTCCTTCCACCTATCGCATTTCCAACGCCCCTCCCCCAAGTCCCTCCTCCCTACCTTTTATCTTCGCCTGCTGGACACACTTTCCTCATTCCTGAAGAAGGGCTTATGCCCGAAACGTCGATTCTCCTGTTCCTTGGATGCTGCCTGACCTGCTGCGCTTTTCCAACAACACATTTTCAGCAATGTTCCATTCATGCCCATTATTTGGTTCCTGTCTGTTAACTAATTCTCTATCTACTATAATACATTACTTTGAATTCCATGAGTCGTTATATTACCTAATGACTTTGTGTAGTATCTTTTCAATTGCCATTTGGAAATTCAGTTATACCACATCTAGTGGTTCCTCTTTAACTATTCTATTGATAAAATTCTCAAAAAAGTCTGTCAAACACTACTTCCTGTTTGTAAAACTATATTAGACTTTGTCAGATCATACGATGAGAGGATAGAAAAAAGGATAGGCTAGGAAATTTGGTTGAAGAAAGAAAAATGCATTTTTACTAGAGAGTATTTGTACACTTTCTAGTTTAATTAACACCCTGCTTAGGACCTTCGTGTTTTGACATTGCAAACAAATCAAGCAGAAATAGCAGTTTTTCTTCACATCAACAGCACATTTGTTACTTCCTGGTTCTTTTTGCTCGGCAGTTTGTAAGTTATTTAATCTCCTTCCCATATTGTAATTGGACTATCTTCATGGCAATAGTTATTAAAGGATGTTTTAACAGCTATGTTTTCTATTAAAGCATTACTTACAAATACCAATTCTTGCTTTGAGATGTTTTTTTTTCTGATAGGCCTTGGAGGAGCACCCGATCTTCCCTCAGAATTACTCAAATCATCATCAGTTTCATTGCTATCCTCCATTACTGGAGTATCTATTCCCAACTGCTCCAGGATTTCCATTGTATCGGCAGATACTGCCTTGTTTCGATCGACCTTCTCTTTGCATTGAATGCATTCTCTGATGTAATCTTTCACTTGCTTAAATATACCTGAAAATAAGATGCAAGTTAAAATTAATAAAAACAAAAATGATTTACTGACAACTTGCCTTTGAAAGGCAGATTTAAATTAGTTTGAAAGAGGTTAAAAAAATGATCTAAAAGAACAGACTCAGTTGGTTTAGCACATCCTAACTTCTCAAAGCTCCTTCAACTTAATGTAATGACGACAAGTAGAAATATTTAGCACAAGTTTCTTTACCGGCTGGATAACTGAAAAAGTAATAATGTGATTTCAAAACCTTTTAGATTGCAAATTACATTGTATGGGACGATACCACTTCAATAACCTAATCACAATCATGCAAAATATTCTTTTTTCCACCTCAAATCCCGGAAGACAATGGCATGGTGGTAATGTCATTGGAATAGTAATCAAGAAGCTAAGGCTTGAGGGTTTCAGCACATAATCTGAGGCAGAATGGAGTTGAACATTGTTAAACTGTTGATTGTGTGGACACCTGGTTAGAAGTTAATCTCAGGATCAAATATGACACCAAGGTTGTGAGCAATTTGGTTCAGCCAAAGGTAGTCACCATGAACATATATGGCATTGATGAGATAACCGAGCTGGACTTGTGATCAAAATAATGGTTTCAGCCTTTATAATCTCTGACAAACATTCCTGCTCAGCCAGAATCGAATCTCAAAGTATTGGACAGTTAAGATTCAGTGGAGGGGTCAGAAAGAGTAGTAAAAGGGAGAACTGGGTACTTGTCTGTGTACTTGTGGAAGCCAGGGCTAAGTTCCCCGAGGAGCAACAGATATATGACAAATAAAAGTGAGTCAAGCATAGACCCTTGTAGAACAGGAATGAGAGTGGCCAAAAATTTTTTAAAAGTTTGAAGGTTTTTATGACAAGAAATTGTATGATTACACCATTTTTAATGATTTGTAATAGTTGCAAATGATTCTCAGCCATTTCACATCGATGGAATTATTAGACTTCAAGTGGGCGGAAACAGCAGTTTCCCCATTTATTACCAAAAAGATTATGGAACAATGCATTGTATCAAACCAAAGTGATCTCATCTCATCAACATTTATCACAATTAGTCCATGTAATAAAGAGTGAACTCCATACTAACAACAGAACATGGCCTTGCCTGGATTATCCATATGTGAAGCAAAGGTCTGCAATAGTGCTTCTCAAACTATTTTCCAATGTGATAGCATTTAACTAACCACATTTTCCAAGGGCAATTAGGGAAGCAAAACAAATACTGGCCTCATCAGCAATACCCACTTACCAATAAATTATATAAATTTTTAATTCTTTCACAGGATGTGAACATCAGTAGCTAGGATTTATGGCCCATTCTTAACTGTCCAGAGAACAGTCAATCATATTTTTTGGGGTCTAGAGTCATATGCAGGCCAGATCATATAAAGGTAGCTGATTTTCATGCCTAAATGACATTGATGAAACCGATGGGTTGTTATGACAATCAACAATGGTTACATGGTGTCCATTAGGCCAGTTTTTTTTATTAAATTCAAATTTCAACATTTGCCATGGTAGAAAACAAACATCTCCAGAACACTAACCTGGTGCTGTGGATTACAAGTCCGGTGGTATTACCAAAGTTTGCCACTGTCTCCATAATATATTTGGAAGGAATCCACGTTCGACAATGATCTATGCTTGGCTCACTTATTTGTTGAGTACCTGCTGCTCCTCAGGGTAAACACGCCTGGCTTTCACAAGTACACAAACAATACCCAGCTCTCCCTTTCTACATATAAAACCAGGTCTTTCTGATCTTATATACCCTTTAGAATTGTATTTGATATTTGATTTTGTTTTTCCTCAGTCTTCTTATCAAAAGATAAAACTTGACATTTCTCTGGATTAAGCTCATCTGCCCTGTGCAATGTGACCACACCCTTGAAAGACGATCACAAACCTCACAGTTCACAGCTTTGTCTCATCTGTGAATTTTGAAATTCTGCTCAGCCCATTCATCAATATAAATTAAGAAAAATGCTGACCTAACAACTACTAATTCCTGAGTAACTCGTTCCAGTTTGAAAGACAACAATTCACAGGGCAGAGGAAACAGAGGAGGAGAGTTTAGGAGAGGGATTTCAGATGGTTTCAAATAAAGGAAAGCATTCTGACATTACCTTTACACTTTCAGATAATCCTAGAACAGTCAATAACTAAACTAGTACTTTACCATGACAGTTTTGGGACGGTGGGCAGAGAAAATAAGATCAATCTTGGACTGCTTTTTTTGTCTAGCAATCATTATGTTTCAAGCAGGCTGACAAGCATTTTTTTAAGAATCATCAACATTAACGCAGTAACATAAATAGAAGAAATCGACCGATCAAAGCTGATCTGATTTTTTAAAAAAAATTAACACGTTAGCAGCATTCATACCAGTTATTTTAATTTATTGAAAGAAAGGTTTTGTGCAGAAACACAATGGAAAAATTAAAATGTCGGCAGTTCAGCGGTACCATGTGAAATGATTGTTTATGATCTTACATAAATGTTTAATCCTGGTCAGTGTGGGTCGGGCGGAACAATAGGCTCGTTGCGTTTTGGGAGTGAGGTTTCTGCTGAACGGGGGGGGGGGACGGAGCGGACGGACGGCCGGAGTCTCTCACGCACTCGGCGGCCCCGCCGCTTGATTAATGTGCGCGTCCTCTCTTCTTCTTCTTCCTGCTCTCCCCGCCCATAAGTGTCCCTGGCTGCAGCTTCCCCACTGCCCTCCGCCACAGCTCGGGGAGGACGCGCCGTGCCGGCTTGGAGGGAGGGATGGCTGGCTGGATCTCCCGTGGGAAAAAAATATATAAAATCGCTCACCTCTCCACCAGTAGTTCTGAGAGATGTTCCTCCAGGTCTGCTCCCGGGTCAGGTGGAAGCCCTTGGCGCTCTGGTGGAAGGAGGCGATCAGCTCCCGCCGGCTCTTGGCCTCCAGCACCACCTCCAGCTCGTCGAACTCGTCGCGGTCCTTGCGCTTCTTCTGGTAGTACAGGGTCCCCCGCCGCACCACGTAGCAGGCGGCGGCCTTGCGGATCTTCCTCTTGACGTTTCCCTCGGTCCCCGGCGCATACGGTTCCTTCTCGTTGGTCAGGTAGCGGATGATGGCTTTGTAACTCTCCTCGCTCGACATGTCACTCAGCCACCGTCCCCCACTGTGGCTACCAGCCGAGGCCTCGCTGGGGCGGTCGACTAAAGTCAAACAAAGAGAAAGGAAAGTAACAGGAGGTTTTTTTCTCCGACCAACAAGTTCTTTCCAGTGGTTGCTTTTATTTATTTTTTTCAAAATATATTCGGGTGTTGTGAAGGGGGGCTCGGTTTCGGACGCACGGAGCGGGAAAGGTTTCCTCGGATTGACAAAATGGCTGCTGCACAACCGGAGATGACATCAGGCCGTGACCTCCGCACCGGATGTACTCTTGCTGGCTCCGTTCACCACGTTGGGCCAGCGGTTGGTGCACGGTTCCGGCTGCGGTTACCGTGTAGGTTCTTTTCCCCCTCACCCCACCACTTCTCCCGAGCTGCGGAGACCGCCGGGTTAACCTCTCCCCCCCCCCCCCCCCGGTCTCTCTCTAACGAGAGAACAGCCCTCCGGGACCATGACAACTCTATTTTAACACCCCCCTCCCCTCCCCTCCCCACCCCATGTACACTGGAGGATTGTGCCTATGACTCTTACCTTGTCTCTCCCGACCAGGATGTTGCCTGGGCTGAAGAGTTTGAGAAATCTGTTAGAACGGGATGAAACAAAAGAACTGCGGATGCAGGAGAAACGGGCCGAATGGCCCATTCTTGCTTCTACTACTATGAAAACTCAGCAGATCTGTTGGGGAGAAAGCAGAGTTAACGCTTCGAGTTAACTTCTGAAGAAGGGTGACTGGTCGTTTTCTAAGAAGGGTGACTGGTCGTTTTCTTTCCATAGGTGGTGACCGACATGCAGAATATTTCCTGCAACTTATACTTTTGGTTTGGAGAGAATGGGTAGCAGACAAGGCTAAAGGGAGATATGATTGACAATAATATATTTGAATGACCTATGGTAGATAGGAGGTGACTCTCCCTCCCTACCCCGCGCCTTTGTGGAGGGATCAGTGACCGGGGCATAGACTTAAGTAAATGTTGAGAGATTTAGGGAGGATGTATGGCAATTTTATTTTTAATGCGGCAGAAACCCTCAACATTCAGGAAGTGGTTAGATGTGCACTTGCGATGCTAAGGGCGAAAATGAGGACTGGAGATCAGAGTCAAGATTAGTGTGGTGCTGGAAAAGCGCAACAGGTCAGGCAGCATCTGAGGAGCAGGAAAATCGACGCTTCGGGCAGGAGCCCTTCGTTAGGAATTAGCTCTTCCTGATCATGACTGGCGTGATCATTCTAATCGTGACTGACGATGCCAAGGCATACAAGGCTATGGACCAAGTGATGGAAAATGGAATTAAAATAATTTAGGCGCTTGTTTTTGACTAGTGCAGATTCAATGTGCCAAAGGGCTTTTTTAGAGCTGTATGGCTCGAAGACCCTTCTGCTAAAATGGATCAATGTAAACTTATGTTGCGTTTCTATCCGTTCTGATAGCTGGTGATTTGTTCCCTGCCCTCTCACTATTTACCATTCCCCAGCACATTTTGAAATTTTACACCATATATTAACCTACGTTTCTCTTTCTTTCATGGGATGTTGAAATCACTGGTTATAGAAGTGTTACCCAGCAGTTCAGAGTCAACCCCCAGCCAGGGAAAGGAATTGAGTCACAAGTACACCAGTCATCTGTCATAGTGAAATTCAAACTTGTTATCTTTAGCTAGGGTCTCTGTTTACTACCCTGCTGCCTCTTCAGGTCACTTATGAGGAAAAAAAGTGATTTGGGGGGGGGAGGAAGGGAAGGGGAAGGGGGAGGGGGAAGAGAGGAAATCATGGTCCAAGTCACTCTGGTCCAAAAACAAAGCCACCTATGAGAACTTACAACTTTTTATCTTTTAACGCCAATTTAAAAAAAATATAATTTTGAAGGAACTTCCTATTTCCATAAACCTCAGTTTTACTAATCAGCCTTATTTGCAATACTTTGACAACTGCTTTGTTATAGACTATACAAATGTTACAGGATTCTCTTCAATTTTTTCTAATCAAAACAAAATTCTAGATTGTGCTTGTCTAATCAGCTTTTTTTTACATGCTCACTCTCAAAGCTAAGGGCCTGGCAAATTTATTCTATGGTTCTGGATGTCAAAACCTTACCTAATGATAAACTAATTGGCTTGTAGTTGTTCAGACAGTCCTCGCATTCCTTTTTTTTAAAAATAAGGTTCTCATTTGTCACACTCCACATAGTTTGAGTAAACTGCATGAGGAAAGCTAGTTCAGAAGAGGACTTTACAAAATACCTCTTACTAACTTTGGGAACTAATACCAAGGTTGGGAGAGCTGTCGCAGACTAATCAAATACTTTGATATAGTTATACTTATGGAATCGTACCTTAAAGACAATGTCTCAGAAAATAATATCACCATCTATGGGTATGTTCTGTCCTACTGGCAGGACAGAACCGACATAGGTAGCAGCACAGAGATATACAGTTGAGAGAGAGTGCCTATATAGTCCAACATTGACTCAGACCCTGTGAAATCTCATGATATTTGATCAGATGTGCAACAAAATCTCTTGCTGATTGCTCAACGTCCTCACCTAATGAATCAGTACTCCATGTTGAACAGCACTTAGAGGAAGCACTGTGGCTGGTAAGGGTGCAGAATGTACTCCTGGTGGGATTCTTTAATGTCCATTATCAAGAGTGGCTCAGTAACACCACTGACTGAGCTGGTTGAGTTCTAAAGGTTGTGGTTGCTAAACGCTGAAGGAATGAACAAAAGAAAAAAAACATACTTGACCATTTGCCTATTGCAGCTGCATCTGTCCATGGCAGTGTTGGTAAGTGACTATCACAATACTTATGGAAACAAAGTTCCACTTTCATATTGAGGATATACTGTGGCACCACCATTGGTGAATAGGATAGGTCTTGAACAGATTTAACAATTTAAGACAGAGCAGAGCAACTATGACATAATGGAACCATAAGCCACAGCATAATTGCATTCCTAACAATCTGCAACCTCATGGCAAGGCATATCCATCATTCTAGAACCACCATCAAGTTAGAGTATCAACCTTGGATGAAAGAAGAGTGCAAGAAGGCACAGCGGGAACAGCACTAGGCATACTTTAAAAACGTGGTGAAGCTAGATATAGGTCTATATATGTAGGAGAAAGTGAGGACTGCAGATGTTGGAGATTAGAGTTGAGAGTGTGATGCTGGAAAAGCACAGCATGTCAACCAGCGACCGAGGAGCAGGAAGATTGACATTTGGGCAAAAGTCCTTCATCAGGAATGAAGGACTGTGTGTGCCAAGAACAGAAGAAGGAAGTGGCAGCTGAGCAATTCCAAAACCAGTGGATAAGATCTAAACTCTGCAGTTCTGCCATATCCAGTCGTGAATGGTGATGGATCCCCATCAATGATTAAAGTGGAGTCCAGCACATTAGTGCAAATAATGAGGTTGAAAGCCAGCTCTGGTTTTCAGCATCACTACCAATCTTCAATTTAATCAAATTGATTAATGTGATATCAAAAAACAGCTGAATATACAAGATATTGCAAAGGCTTGACAACATTGTGACAATGGTGCTAAAGATTTATGCGCTACAACTTTGTGCCCTTAGCCAAGCTATTCCAATAGAGTATAATTTTGGCAACATTCTTGACAATGTGGAAAACTGACCAGGTATATCTTGTACACAAAACACAGAACTAATCTACCCTGATCAGTTACCATCTTTCATTTTACTCTACATCAATAAAATGATGGAAGGCGTCATCAATAGTGCTCACAAACAGCACCTGCTTAGCAATAACCTGTTCACTGATGCTCAGTTTGTGTTCTGTCTGGGTCAGTTAGCTCCTAACCTTAGTACAGTCTTGGTCAAACATTGACAAAGGAGCAGCACTACAAAGGTGAAGTAACTGATGTTATCAAGTGTAACATCAAGCAGCAAAAAAAAAATGGAGTCAATGGAAATTAGGGAGAAAATGCTTTTACTTGAAGTCCTACCTTATACAATGGATTTGATTTGATTTATTTATTGTCACATGTACCAAAGTGAAAGATTTTGTTTTACAAGCAGTACAGGGAGACCATTGTAAACAAATACATATAGAGCATAAGGTTTTTTAAAAAAAGCTTAGAGATATACAAGTCACATCGCACAGGGCATGTGTTAGACAAGATCAGCATCATTTGAAGTTAGAGTCCACACCCCCAAACAACCCACCCTCCAATCCTGGCACTTTCCCCTGCCACCGCAGGAACTGTAAAACCTGCGCCCACACCTCCTTCCTCACCTCTAAAAGGAGCCTTCCACATCCAAAGTTTTACTTGCACATCCACTATCATTTATTGTATCCGTTGCTCCCGATGTGGTCTCCTCTACATTGGGGAGACTGGGCGCCTCCTAGCAGAGCGCTTTAGGAAACATCTCTGGGACACCCGCACCAATCAACCACACCGCCCTGTGGCCCAACATTTCAACTCCCCCTCCCACTCTGCCGAGGACATGGAGGTCCTGGGCCTCCTTCACTGCCACTCCCTCACCACCAGATGCCTGGAGGAAAACGCCTCATCTTCCGCCTCGGAACACTTCAACTCAAGGGCATCAATGTGGACTTCAACAGTTTCCTCATTTCCCCTTCCCCCACCTCACCCTCGTTCTAAACTTCCAGCTCAGTAACTGTCCCCATGACTTGTCCTACCTGCCTATCTCCTTTTCCACCTATCCACTGCACCCTCTCCTCCTTGACCTTTCACCTTCATCTCCTCCCCCACCCACCCACCCATTGTACTCTATGCTACTTTCTCCCCACCCCCACCCTCCTCTAGCTTATCTCTCCACGATTCAGGCTCACTGCCTTTATTCCTGATGAAGGGCTTTTGCCCGAAACGTCGATTTCGAAGCTACTTGGATGCTGCCTGAACTGCTGTGCTCTTCCAGCACCACTAATCCAGAATCTGGTTTCCAGCATCTGCAGTCATTGTTTTTACCTCCATTCATCAGTCTAGTACAGCCTGGAAGAAGCTGTTCCTGACCTTATGGTGCACGTGTTCAAGCTTCTGTTTCTACTGCCTGACAGGAGAGTTGTAGGAGAGCATTAACAGGGTGCAATGAGTCTATGATAATGTTGGTAGTCTTTCTACAGCAATAAGCTATGTAAAGTTGGCTTCCATGATAGCTTGCAGAGCTTAGCTCTGTACACAACCTTCTATAGTTTATGGTTCTGGGCAGAGCAATTGTCATACCAGGCAATTATGCACCCAGACAGTATGCTTTGAGTGGTGCATCTATAAAGAGGTTGTTGAGTGTCCTTATAGATTAGCCAAATTTCCTGAGCTGCCTGAAGAGGAGGCAGTGTTGTCATGCCACCTTGACGGTCATATCTATGTGAGATATCTAGGATATGTTGTCATATATCATCACACGTAGTGACTTGATGCTCTGCACCTTCAACTTCAGCTCTGTTGACGTAGATGGGGTTATGTTCTCTTTGCTTTGTGAAGTCATTGATTCCTCAGTCACTGAAACACTCCATGTCTAAATGCAACAAGACCTGGACAACACAGAGGCTTGGTCTGACAAATGACAAACAACATCCATGCCATGATTTAGCAGTGGCAGTATCGAGCTGGGGTGTACAAAGTTAAAAATCACACAAACAGGTTATATTCCAACAGGTTTAATTGGAAGCACTAGCTTTAAATTTATAGCAAAAATTGTTATAAATTGTGTACTCCACAACCACCTGAAGGAGCAGCGCTCCAAAAGCTAGTGCTTCCAATTAAACCTGTTGGACTATAACCTGGTCAGAGATGTACAGCATGGAAATAGACCCTTTGGTCCATGCCGACCAGATTTCCCAACTCAATCACACCTGCCAGTATCAGGTCTATATCCCTCCAAACCCCTCCTATTCATGTACCCATCCAGATGCCTTTTAAATGTTGCAATTGTACCAGCCTCCACCACATCCTCTGGCAGCTCATTCCACCCTCTGCGTGAAAACGTTGTCCCTTAGGTCTCTTTTATATCTTTCCCCTCTCACCCTCTAGTTCTGGACTCCTTGACCCCAGGGAAAAGACTTTGCCTATATACCCTATCCATGCTCAATTTTGTAAAACCTCTAAGGTCACCCCTCAGCCTCGAAGCTCCAAGGAAAACAGCTCCAGCCTGTTCAGCCTCTATTTTCAACATTCATGCCACATTAGTGTCAGGCAATGACCATTTCCAAATAGAGGAAGTCTTAACTATTACCTTTTGGACATTCAATTGCTGAATCTCCCACCAATAACATCCTAGAGGCTACCATTAATCAGAAACTGAACTAGATTAGATTAGATTAGTCATATAAATACTGTAGCTACAAGTAGTCAGAGGTTAGGAATCCTGCAGCAATTAACTCACCTCCTGACTTTTGAAAGTGTCTGTCTCTCATCTACAAGTCAGCAGTGTGATTAGAATACGCACTTGCCAGGATGAATGCAACTCCAAAAATATTCAAGAAGTTTGATACCATTCAGGATAAAGAAACCTGCTTGTTTGGTACCACATCCACAAAACATTTACTGACACTCAGATGCAGCAGTATGTACCAACTGTAAGACACAAAGCAGAAATTCACCAAACGCTCCCTAGACAGCTCCTTCTGAACCCAGTAATTCACAAATGCAGTTTACCAATATCTTCTCAAGGCAATGAGGGAGACGGAATAAATCACTAAGCCAGCCAGTGAAGCCCACATCCCAAGAGTTTCCTAGAAGAATATATTGTGGAATCAACCAGGAAGGGATATTAAATATTGTTTTGTGAAATGGAATAGGATTAATTATTCTTACCACAAGGAATCCTCAGGGAAAGGAGTAACCATTTAAATCAAGAGTGGTATACAAATGCTTGAAACTGGAGAATTAAAATTGGAAAGAAGAAACAAATTACATACATTTTAAGAAAGTTGACTCAGGCAGATTGAGAAATTGTAACTAGGAAGAGGTAATAAATGGTGAGGCAGCCAGTGCAATTCACATCCCGGGAATGAGTTTTTAATTTAAAAATAAAAGTTAATTTCCTAGAAGAATACGTCATGCAATCAACTAGGGAGGATTTTAGATCTTATTTTGTGAAATGGAACGGATTTAATTGGTAATCTCTAGAATAAGAGCTGAAAATGTGTTGCTGGAAAAGCGCAGCAGGTCAGACAGCATCTAAGGAATCTCAGAGTAAGGAATCCTCTGGGAAAGAGTAATCATTTAATTCAAGAATGATATACATATGCATGAAACTGGAGCATTAAAATCAAAAAGAAACAATTACATGAGGAAAGTTGACCAGGCAAGTTGGGAAATTAAACTGAAAGGTATGACAATCTTAATAAATATACATCCCAATGACCAATCAAAAACAGTTTAAAGTCATATAATTCACTTGTGACTAATTGAAAAGGTTACTGATACTAATTGATTAAAAAGGTAGCTTATACTATTTTGAGAAGACTCGTAAACCTGAGGCTTAGAGTATTTTCTCCATTTGCTATCTGAAAAAGAGTAGTAATGAACAAGTAAAACAAAAACATAGTAAAAGCTTTTACAAATATGTATAAAAGGAAACAAGTAGCACAAGTACTTTACAGGCAAAACATTGCTTATTCCCAAAGATTTTAAATAAATGTTTACACTGCCCTCAGTGGTAAGACAAAAAATGTGAGGAAGGAAGTATCTAGAGAGAACAACAATGTATGTTACTAAAAAAATACACTGAAGGGATTAAAGAGACCATAACCAATATTCTTCTGGGGTTAGTGAGTTACGCACTAGGATTCTAAGATAGGTGGAATGATGGTAGGTAGATGCACTGGTTGAGATCTTCTAATAAATTATTGCAGTGTGCTCTAAACATGCCAATGTAACATGTTATTCAAGAAAGGAAGGAGTGAAAAAGCAGTTAGGCTGACGTAATAATAGATTTCAGCATTTTCCTTATACTTAAGGATGTGCTAACAGGTCATGTAGAAAATCATGATCTATGACATAATTCCTAAATCATATTAGGATAGACAAAGCAGTCATTAGACTGCTAAATGAAAACAGATAGACGACAACCATTCATTAACTTTTTGAATGGTTAAGCAGGTTCAATAGCTCAAATAGCTGAAATCCAACTTCTATGGAGTTGTGTTTGACAGATTTGATATTTTATGAAGTTCGATAAATCCACATGAACAGTTATTGAAGTCACTGGACTTGAAACATTAACAGTGTTTTCACTCGAGACCTGCAAACTTTCTCCAGCAATTTCCGTTTTTGTTTCAGATGTCCAACACTCCAGGATTACAAAAGGATTGGAATGGATGATGCACTAAGGCTACATTCAGCCAGTAATTTATAACTGATGAAAGGCTATTCCAATGACGTGGCAGGGTCTGAAGAAGTTTCAAGGCAGTAGAAAACAGGACAGACTAGCATGGATTTGGGATGCACCATTTAAAGACTTTGAAGGAAACACAGTTAGGAGTGGGACTTAGACAATCATCAACACACTGGTAGCTTTACCAGTCCTAATGGAAGATTCAAGTCTTCAGGTTTGGCATGTTTACCCTTACCAAGGATAAGCCATATGAAACCAATCAGAAATGGGATTTACTAGCTGCAGGCTAATTACCTAAAAAAGGGCTCATCATTTTCATTTCCCTGACAAACTAAAAATCTGCTTAACTCATCCTTAAAAGTATTCATCGATGGGAACTTTCACAATGCTCTGAAATAAAGGATTCCACAAAGATTCACAACCTTTAGAGTAATTTATCATAAAAATCCTACATGAGCACCATCTTGTCTTGTGATCACGCTCACGAAGTTCCTCAACCTGCCAAAACAAACAATGTCTGGAAGTTTGAAGAATGTTGATGTTGAGCTGGAGACATGCAGAACAGCAAGATTTCTTTTTTAATCCCCAGTCTTGATCAGAATTACATTGGTGAGAATCAAAACAAAGACTGCTGGACTCCGATTTCTATGAATGATTTCCAGTGGAAGTACCCTTTGTAATACATTCAAGCCTGCTGCAAGTCCAATGCAATAAAACCTCATGTAAAGATATTCATACAGTTCCTACTATTTACCTCTAAAGCTTAATTTTGTATGAATTGATGAGACATAGAAATCAGTGAACTGTATTCAGGTTTTATTTTACAGATACAATTAGGTAATTAGCGTTTTCCACCAACACGTGGTGCCTGAGACTTCACTGGCTTAGCAAACTTCTGTTTGGGTGCTGTCTTTTGAGCAGCCTAGAAATATAAAAACAGTGAAAATTATGCAGTGTTAAAATCTACACCATTTACAAAATTATAAAACTTTGCAGCACAGACACTGGTCATTTGGCTGCAAATAATCTATCCTCCATGCAAGCCACTTCTCCTATCCTTCATCTAACTGAATTCTTTATCCCCTCTCCTTGTCGCCGTCCTTTAAATGAATCCAGGCAGTTTACTTCAACCACTAATTATGGCATTCTAGCCACTATTAGAAAAGCATTTCCAGATTCTCCTATTTGAAATATTAGTGATTTTCGCTTTAACCCTGATCTCTCACTAAGTGAGAAGTTTGTCTACTTATTAAAACCTTTAATAATGTCAAATATACTTAGCCTTCTCCTTCTCTCAGACAAAAAATGTTCTCTTTCCAGATGGGATAAATTCCAAGCCGCGCGTAATAGTTGTAAATTTTCTCTGCACCGTAACCAGTGCCTTTACATTTTTTGTTTACAATAGAGACCAAAAGCATTTATGGTACACCATGTTTGATTTAAGTAGCATTTACAAGCTTAACCTAGCCTTTTCTGCTTTTCAATTTTACTCATTTAGAAGTGAGCTTAAGTGCTCTTTTATGATTTTACTTGGTTGCATCATAAGAATTTAAGATACAGAAGGAATATGCCATCTGGCCCACTGAGCCTGCTCTGTCATTCAATAAGATTATAGTTAATCTTTTCATGAACTCAGCTCAACCTAACCTCCAGTTCACCATAACCCTAATTCTTTCGCTGTTCAAAAAAAAAAGGGATCTTTTCCTTCAAAACATTCAAGGAAGCAGTCTCAACTACTTCACTGTGCAGGGAAATCGAGATCCACAACCCTTTGGGTGAACAAGTTCATTCTCAAGTCACTTCTAAACCTACACCACTTATTATAAGGTTATGCCTCCTGGATATCTGGTTAGCAGGACGAGTTGGACCGAAGGGTCCCTTTCCCTGCTGTAAACCTTTAGACTCTAAAATGTTTTGTATGTATACTGAAGTTAGTTTTCCAAAGTATATGCATGCTTTTATACACATACACATTTCTATATTTTGTCCTAATTGTATTAACACATCATTTTGGAATCAACTGAAAACTCTGCATTTGTACTTCTGATTCCATAAGTGAAATTCAGTTAACCTGGAAGAAGTAATCCTCACCTAACATCACATCTCAACAATTAACAATACAAAACCTCTGACCATTCTTTTTATTTCAGTTGTCAGTTTAACTTTCAAAAGTTAATGAAATGCATTTTCTAGGTGATGCACAATGTTGGCTGCTTTGTCATGGATGGTATTGAGCGAGTGTCATTTCAACGCAACCTTGTATATAGCAATAACGTTTTATTACATCTCACGACAGAGGCATAATCTACTCAGCAATAATGAGTTGATAGCTTTTTGAAAATTGAAATACAGCGATGACTGCACTACCCCCATTCACCTATTACTTCTACTGTCACTTTCCTCTCAGTGGCATTAAGTCAACATGTTTAATTTCCAGGATTTGTAATCCATATATAAAAAAAGGACATTGACAACTGTCACAATGCTCATTGTTTGAATGATTGGGAGGATAAAAAATTTTCACCTTAAAACGTTTACAATTTTTATTTGTGGGTCTGGGTTGGATACTCGAGGATTGGTGCAGATATAATGGGCCAAATGGCCTATTCTGCACTGTAGGGATTCTACTTAGACTTTCATAATAAACATAACAGTTGTTTATAAATGTAACTGCAGTATTAGCAGATATGAATGCCACCACCTAATCACCAATTGCTCTAAATTTAAAATTGGTGGATATGATCGTTCATACTGGAAAAAGGCCAAGACAGAGTCAACTTAATCTAATAATTATATTTTACGGGCATCACAATGTAGAAAATCCATATTTATTGCCGCTTGATTGAATATCTTTGAAAAATAATGAACTTCCAAGAACCAAAGCACTTATTTAAAGAGTTGCATCTGTTTCATTACCTTAGTTGTAGCTGCACTGACTTTCTTTGTTGCAGCTTTGGCCTTCTTAGCCTCTTTGGCAGCCCTGTGGATTAAACAAAAATGCTAGTAACTTTGCCCCTGCTATTAGCATGGAAAGAATTCAGGGTCCCACACAAAACAAATAATTAAAAACAGCAGTATGTTGTAATACTATGGCAAACCAACTGGATATAAATTTGTTAAGAAAAATACACAAATATAAGCTGTAAAAATCTCAAAGTATTGTACTACAGTGCACGTAACCAGTAACTTACAACAGAAAACTTTAATACAAAAACAAAAAAAAACATTCTGCTGAAAGGCACTGAACGGAAACATTAACTTTGTTTCTGGTCACAGAAGCTGCCTGGCCTTGAGTTTTTCCAACATTTCGTTCACATTCCAGAGTTACAGCATCTACAGTATTTGTAACAGAACAACTTTACTTTTCAATCATACTCAATTCCCACCTGATTGCCTGTTCACGTTGAGCCTTGCGAACCTCAGGTTTCTGATTCCTCTTAGCCATAATCTCAGCAAGAGAGGCACCAGTAATAGCTCGTTGGAACTTCACGGCACGACGGGAGCGCTTTTTCTGAATTTCTTCCTGGTAATAAAAAAGTGACGATTTTTTTGAAAAAAAAAAGTTTGTGCTTCTTATTTCATGATTTCAAATTGCTAAACAACCAAATTTTGTTTTGATTAAGTTACTGTAATCGTCCATTTCTGAGACCACAACATTTTAGTCAAGGTATTAGATAATCATATTCCAGGCCCTAAAATGCCATCGTTTAAGGATTATTCCAAGCACCCACCTAAAACAATTCTGAATGCACATGCAGAAGAATAAAAACTACATGAAAGAAGTACTATTTGAGGAAATAATTTGATGGGTGAATGCTGCTTAAAAAAAAACCATGGCAAGAAGTCAGTTCAAAAGTATGTTACATAAGGCTGCTGATTCTCTTATTCTTGGGAAAATATCAACAATAGCAGACGTGGGAAATTGTAACAGCTTTGGATTACATTTGTTAATTTGATTTTTGTCAGCGTCTCTATTTTTGGAAATGTTTTAAGTGGCAATATAGACAGGAGGAACTTGAGAGCCAAATTGAAGTAATGTCTAACATTTAGGAAGGACTTTACATATCAACCCACTTCAGAAATATCAACAAAATGCTAATTTGGGAATGAAAATTATCAGGCTACGATGTTTTTATCATAACGTCTCACGTAAGACCAGAAAAAAACTTCTCTCCGCAATCAATGCACACCAAGTACATGTAATTGATTTGAAATGCTTAACAGGAGACAGCAACCTATCCCTTGAAGGATGCATTCATTATATATACATTTGTAGAGCATTATCAACTATTGGATTATAGAAATAATCATGCCAAGTCCTTACAAACTATGCAGCAACCAAAAAAGCCATCAATATGAAACAGTTTCAATCATTATCCAAATGCATCTGGAGAAAATATTGTTACAGAATAAATCTAAAAATTGTCAACATAATTAGGTTTTTTTGAAAAAGGCAAAAATGTTTGGAAATACATGTTCTGTCAGTTGAAGATTAAAAGCTGATGAGTATATTCTAATTTCTAAGCTCTGACAAAAAAAAACAAAACTCAATGACCCAAGTGCACTTCTGAGAACATCCTTTTTAAAATTTCATTCAAGGATGATGAAGGGATCATTTGCTAGACCAGCATTTATTGCCCATCCCTAATTGCCCAGAGGGCAGTTAAGAATCCATCATATTGCTGTGGGCCTGGAGTCACATGTAGGCCAGAACTGGTAAGGACGCCAGTTTCCTTTCAAAAAGGACATTAGTGAACCAGATGGGCTTTTCCAATAACTGGAAATTTGGAATTCAAATTTCACCACCTACCATGATGGGATTCAAACCCAGCATCCCAAAACATTACCTGGGTTTCTGGATTAACAGTCCAGCAACAATACCACTAGGTCTTCCTCCCCTCCTGTTGCTTTAAAGTAACAGTTCCACCCACCCAGCCAGCAGAATAATACCTACAACAAGTATAACACTGCTGACAAACCAACAACTCACTATTTTACATACACAAACTTCTCTCCTTGTTAATACAAAATGTAGAATTCTCACTTACAGATTGCCCCTTTTTGTGCTTGCGCCTGTACAAGACAGTCCAGTTGATCTGTCGAGGGTTTCTCTTGGACAGGAATGCTGACTCGCATTTTGAATTCAAAAACTGGAAAACCTATATTAAAAAAAAAGTACCACATTACAACCCTCATCAAGGATCAGCAATAGTGCTATTAGCCTTTTCTAAAAGGAGAAGTTAAAATAACTTGTAAATCTTAAAACACATTGTGCTGTAACACAAAGTATTTGGGACAGTATACTAGAGCCTTAAATTAAAAAATTGTTAATCAATCTTTGTCCTTCAAATCCACGGTCAGTTTTACAAGTCCATGCAGTCCATTCTATGCAAGAGCCTGAAAATCACAATTACAGCTCAACTTTCTTTCTCACCAGATACTGATATGCAAGCAACAAACCTCTCCATCATTTCAATGAATAATAATGTCTGGCTATAGTAATTGGGGAATGGTGGACAGGGAATAGCAAAAATTTACAATACACTGAGGAATCGTAACAAATAATCATTCCTGTTTGACAAAAATAAAATGCTGGTGGGGCGGGGGGGGGGGGGGCATGGCTGACCTAAAGGGAAATTAGGGGTGGTATTACATCAAAGAAAGAGGAATATTAATTGGCCAGAATAAGCAACAGATCCAAGGATTTGCAGCAATGTAGATTTAAGCACAAGATGACAAAAGGATCAATTAGAAGAAGGAAAATGGTGTATGAAAGGCAAGCTTATGGGAACATAAACTTGTTATAGAAGCTTGACAAATGCGACAAGAAAAATCTCAAGACAGGTGTCTTACAATCAGTAACAGAAAGTCATAAAGGGGAGCAAAAAGACGGTCAACCAGTTAAACACATCTTTTGATCCTGTCTTCACAGAGACGATGAACAATGTGCAACAAACAACAGGGAACAGAGGGTCCAGTGAACTGAAGGAATTAAAGGAAATCAGTATTAGTAGGGAAATTATGTTGGGGATAGTTAGGGTATTAAAGGTTGATAAATCCCCAGAGTCCTATAATCAACATCTCAATATTTAAGGAAGTGGCCCTGGAAATAGTGGATGCATTATAGTCGTCATCTTGGTGGTCATCTTCCAATACTCTGGAATAGTTCCCATCTATTGATGTAGCAAGCATAATCACAATGTTTTAATAAAAAATGCTAGCGAGAACATTGGGAATTACAGATTGGTTATCCTGACATCAGCAGCAGGGAAAATGCTAGAGTGTATCATAAAAGATTTAACAGCAGTATTTACTGGGAAGAGGATATTGAAGCTAGAGAACTTTGAGAAATAAAGAGTGATATCTTGAAAAGTGTCCATATTACACAGGTATTGGTGCTGGACATCTTAAAGCACATAAAAAGGTGAATAAAAATCCTGGGAAGTGATTAGGTGTATCCCAGAACTCTGGGAAACTAGGGAAAAAGTGATTGCAGGGCCCTTTGCCGAGATACTTGCATCATCAATAGCCATGGCTGAGGATGGCTAACGTGGTGCCATTATTTCAGAAATGTGATAAGGATAAGCCATAGAATTATAAAACCAGCTGACTTGATCTAAGTAGTGCGTAAGGTGTTGAAGGGAATTCTGAGACAGGATTTACATGCATTTGGAAAGGCAAGGACTGGTAAGAATAATCAACATGGCTTTGTGCATGGAAAAATGTGCCTCACTAACTTGCTGGAGTTTTTTTTGTAGAGGTGACAAAGATCGATAAAGGTAAAACAATAGATGTTTACTTATAAGGACTTCAGCAAGGTATCTGTCAAGGTTTTGCTTAGTGGACTGGTTAGCAAGGTTAGATCACATGGAATCCAAGGACAGCTAGCCATTTGGATTGACTTGAAGGTGAGATGCACAGAATTGGAGGAAGGTTGTTTTCTTGTTCTGGAGGTCTGTAACCATCAATATGCCTTGAGGATCAGTGTTGGGTCCACTGCATTTTTATCAACTTTTATAAATGATTTGGATGTGAATATAGGAGGAATGGTTAGTAAGTGTACTGATGACATCAACACTGGTGGCGTAGTGGACAGTAAAGATTCTCAGAGTACAACAGGACCTTGACCAGATGCACCCAGGAATGGCAGATTGGAGTTTAATTTCAATAAACATGAGGTGTTGCAGTTTGGGAAGGCAGGACTTATACACGTAATGGTAAGGTCCTTGGGAGTGTTACTGAACAATGAGACCTGAGGGGCACGTTCATAGTTCCTTGAAAAGTAGAGTCACCAGTAGACAGGGGAGTGAAGTCAACATTTGGTACATTTGCCTTTATTGGTCAGTACATTACATTGGGAGGTCATGTTGATGCTGTACAGGACATTAGTTAGGCCACTTGGGAACACTGTACAATTCTGGTCTCCCTAATATAGGAAAGATGTTGTTAAAACTTGAAAGGGTTCAAAAAGATTCACAAATAGGTTACTGGGATTGGAGTGTTTGAGCAACAGGGAAAGGTCAGAAAGGCTGGGGATATTTTCCTGGAGTGTTGAGGCTGATGGGTTACTTTACAGAGGTTTATAAAATGTGGGGCATGATAGGATGAATAGCAAAGGTCTTTATTTCCCCCTTCCCAACCCCCGAGTGAGGGATTCCAACACTAGAGGGCATATATTTAGGAGAGAGGGAAAAGATGAAAGTCAGCTAAAGGGGCAATTTTTTCCACAGAGTGGTGCACATATGGAATGAGCTGTCAGAGATAGTAGTGAAGGCTAGTACAACTACAACATTGGAACGGCATCTGGATGGTTACACAAATGGAAAAGGTTTAAGAGGGATATGGGTCAAATGACAACAGATTAAATCTAGGATATCTGGTCAGCATGGACGAGTTGGACCAATGGGTCTGTTTCCATGTTGTACAACTCAAACTATTGAGTTGATAAGGGGAGACAACGGATGTGGTTCACTTGGACTTTCAGAAGGTGTTCAACAAGGTCCCATGCAAGAGATTAAAAGTAGCGTACTAACATCGATAGAAAACTGTTTGGCATTTAGAAATCAAAGTGTGTCAGACAGTAACTCATTGATACCACATGGATTAGCGCTTGGACCCCAGCTAATCACCATATATCACATTCAGTTCCTTCATCCAAATTATGAATACATTGCCGAGTTTGCAGATGACAGAACTGATTATGACAGCAAACTTGGAGGAGGATGCAGAGATGTTTCACTGTGATTTGGAAACGTTGAGTGATTGAGCAATTGCATGGCAGGTGAAATATTATGTGGGCAAATGTGACTTTTCCACTTTGGCATTTTTAAAAAATCATTTAGATAACAAAAGGGGAGTGGCAACGAGACCAGGTGGTTGTGTATACCAGTCACTGAAAGTAATCATGCAGGTTTAGCATGCAAAGGAGGTAGCAAAGAGGATTAGAGTACAGGAGTAGGGATGTCTGGCCGCAAATTATACAGTGCCTTGATGAGATCACTCCAGGAGTATGTGTGTAGTTTTTCTCTCCTTACTTGAGGATGCATTTTTGGCAACAGTGGCTTACCAAACTGATTTGTGGGATGGCAGAATTGACGAAAGGAGAGAAAGAGACTGGATCCATTATTTTGAAATTCACTGGCTTTTAAAAGAATCAGGGGAGAAGAGAATATCTCTAATACCTATAAAAATTCTACCAGGATAATACAGGAAGGATGTTCCCAATGACCAGAGAGCCCAGAACCAGGGAAGCCATTCTAAGGATGTGAGGTAAACTATTTGTGTCTTATTTGTGGAAGTTTCTTCACCCAAAAATTGAGAGCCTGCTGACTTCTCTGGCACAGAACGCAGTTGAGGCCAAAACATTAATGTTTTCAAAACAATGTTAGATATAGTTCTTATGGCTAAAGGGAATTAAAAGGTATGGGAAGAAAGTGGGAACAGACTACTGAGCTGGATGATCAGCTGTGATCATACTGAATGAAGAAATATGGTTGAAAAGCCAAATGGTGTTCCTGGTTAATATTTTATGTTTCTATGCCTGGCATCACTGAAAATATTTCACTTGCGAGCCTGGATGCTGTGACCAATTGTCCACGCCAACAGCACACAACAGAGATGAAATGTCAGCCATTAGAGAACATGTTACATTCTCATGAGTCAGCAAGTTATGAATTGAAGTCCTCCCTCAAAGACCTGAACACAGAAGTCAAGACTGATACTGTTTCACCTTTCAGATGCGATTCTATACTCCATGAACCTGACCATTAAAAACATTGCGAACTCTCAAAACACCATTTGCCCATCATCTCTGCGCTTGATTGCCTGGTTAAACAACTCTAGTTGTAAAGTGCTCACTTTTGTATTCAACTCCTTCCATACCTCTACAATTACCTCGAATACTACAAAAAAAACCTTGTTATAATGGTAAAACTTTAAAATCCATTGTTAAGGATGAAATTTCTAAATTCCTGGAAGTGCAGGGTCAGATTAAAACAAGTCAGCATGGATTTAGTAAAGGGAGGTTGTGCCTGACAAATCTATTAGAATTGTTTGAAGAGGTAACAGGTAGCTTAGTCCAGGAAAACTCAGTGGATGTTATCGATCTAGATTTCCAAAAGGCCTTTGATAAGTTGCCTCACAGGAGGCTGCTGAGTAAGGTGAGGGCCCATGATGTTCGAGGTGAACTACTGGCATGGATTGAGGATCGGCTGTCTGACAAAAGGCAGAGAGTTTGGATAAAAGGTTCTTTTTCGGAATGGCAGTCAGTGACAAGTGATGTCCCACAGGGTTCAGTGCTGGGGCTGCAGGTGTTCACTTTATATATTAATGATCTGGACGAAGGGACTGGGGGCATTCTGGCAAAGTTCGCCGATGATACAAAGTGGACAGGCAGATAGTACTGAGGAGGAGAGACTGCAGAAAGATTTCTACAGTTTAGAAGAGTGGTCCAGGAAATGGCTGATGAAATCCAAACTATTTCAACCAAAAGGTCTTGCACTTTGGGGAAAAAAAAATACAGGCATGGACTATTTTCTAAAATGGTGAGAAAATTCATAAAGCCAAAGTACAAAGGGATCTGGGAGTGTTAGGGCAGGATTCTTTAAAGGTTAACTTGCAGGTTGAGTCTATGATTAAAAAAGCGAATGTAATGCTTATCTCAATAAGGTTGGAATATAAAAGTAATGATGTGCTTCTGAGACTTTATAAAGCTCTAGTTAGGCCTCATTTATAATACTGTGTCCAATTTTGGGTCCCACACCTCAGAAAGGACATACTGACACTGGAGTGTATCCATGAGAGATTCACACGGATGGTCCTTGGAACACTAGGCCTCACGTATGATTAACAGCTCAGGACCCTGCGATTGTATTCATTAGAGTTCAGAAAGTTGAGGGGAGATCTAGTAGAAACTTACAAGATAATGCATGGCTTAGGACACTGGGAAGTTGTTTCAGTTAGTTGGGGAGACTAGGACCCATTGGCACAGCCTTAGAATTAGAGGGGGTCAATTTAGAACAGAAATGAGATATTTGTTCAACCGGAGTTGTGGGCCTGTGAAATTTACTGCCACTGAGCGCTGTGGAGTCCGGAACGTTAAATGTCTTCAAGGCAGAGATTGACAAAATTCTTGATCTCGCAAGGAATTAAGGGCTACGGGGAGAGTGCAGGTAAGTGGAGTTGAAATGCCCAGACTTGATTAAACGGCGGCGTGGACTCGATGGGCCGAATAGCCTTACTTCCACTCCTAGGTCTTATAATAGAATTCTGATCAAGTACCTCAAATTTTCATTCAATTGCAGTGCCTGAACGTTCCTGTATTAATTCACAAAGCATCTCCATCCAATTTATTCACCTTTCTCCTTCAAAGACACTTCTTAATACCTACCTTTGCCTCAGCTTTCAGTATATGCCAAAGTGACATTGAGTAACATAGCTATACTTTTTATGATGCATCTGGAAGGTGCTATAATACATTTAAAGGTGCTACAAATATATGGTGTTGTTAGTCTATCAAACCAAGGCCCCACCATGGACACAAAATATCCTATGGCATTACTTTGAACATCTTGTATTCTGGGTCATAACTATATCTCAGTTAACACACAGAATCCAATCATTACCAAATTGATATTTGTGAAAGTTTGGTTTGTGAAAAATTGGTGTCAAAGTTCGTGCATTACACCAGTGACTGTGGTTGCAGAATTGCCTGAAACATTTTGATGTAGTGAAAGAGCAAGTCTTCTAGTCTAAAGTTAAACATCACACAACACCAGGTTATAGTGCAACAGGTTTAACTGGAAGCACTAGCTTTCACAACCACCTGAAGGAGTGGTGCTCCGAAAGCGAGTGCTTCCAATTAGACCTGTTGGACTATAACCTGGTGTTGTGAGATTTTTAACTTTGTACACCCCAATCCAATACCAGCATCTCCAAATCATGTCTTCTAGTCTAGCATTTCCACTAAAATAAAACAAAGATACACAGATACCGGAGGTCAGGAAAAAAAAAACAAATTGTTTGAAATGCGGCATTGCTGGCAACATCTATCAGAAGAAAGGAGAGTTAATACTTTAAGGCCAGTTTTGATCAAGTCACCAGACTTGAAATCTGAACTCTGGTTTTATTGACAGACCTGTTGAGTTTCACTAGCAATTTCTGTTTTCATCCAGGATTTTTCACTCTAGCAGAGCTTTATACTACTATACTGGTCGTTAATTGGCAAGTTACAAGATCCTTTGCACTTAAGATAACTCCCACTATCAATACAAACAGAATTGCCATCCAACACAGCAAAAAGGTCTTAACAGATTAAGTCAGCAACATTTAACTACTCTTAGAAAGATAATTTCAGACAACCAGGTGTGACTAGGTTATTTGAGGATTTTATGTCCACTATTTGGCAAAAATAAAACATTAACATGACTAAATTAAGTTTTGTACCTTAATTTCACAAAGGTTTTAACTATCACCAGGGCATGACAGAACTAGTGTTAAAACACACCCAACATAACATTACCAAATCAGAGAACCTCATTAAAAAAAAGTATGAAGTTGTTTAAATAATAATTACAACATTCATTAATCTAGAAACTGAATACTACTCCAAAACTTCACTTTAAGAAAGTCTGATGATTCACCACTGCATAAAATTGGATTACATCAGTACAAAAATAGGCTCAACCCGAATTGATTCAAAAAATAAGGATTTAGGCCGAATGTTAATATTGAAAAGAAAGAAGTGCCAAGGTTTAGCAAGATCGAGTTGTACAGATTACTAACAAGAGATCGGCAAAGAGGATACTGGCCTTGTCCATTCACATTTCGACAAAACGAATCGCAAGATACGCGATTTTATTGCACATGGGCAATAAGTTAACACACGGTACCCTACGCGATCAGTGCGAACCCACACACTGAAGGCTGAGATAGAGCAACATTGCACTGCTTTAGAACTTTCCCTGGGCTTACCTTCCCATCAATCCTGGCATAGCGCTTCCCGTGACCCGGGTATATTTTATACCCACTAAAACTGCACAGTTCGACCCTGCGGAAACAAATAACTAATCACACGGTTGCTTTCATAAAGTAGCAACATAATTATACCACGGATAGAGTGACTTTTACGGCAATAACAGCGGATGGAAACGGATTAAATTAACGATAACACTCACTTCATGTCGACAGTTAAAATGGCGCGAGGGAAAAGGAGGATTGTGGGTAAGATCTTTACATTTCCGGCGGGGGAAGAAATATCATAAAGCAAATCGCGGCTGGAAAACTAAAACGGATATGTTTAGAGGAAACAATTTAAACGAATTGATTGTTTTTCGAAAAAGAAAGGTGGCGTGTTATCGAGCCCTGACAGGAGCCAATCAGTGAGCGGAGCGGTTGCTTGGCGTTAAGCACGCGGGAAGTTGTTGTGTGATGGCGGCTGAGGGGGGAGAGGATGCTGACATGATGCTTAAAACTGATAAAAGTAGGTGCTTGTTTGTGACTCCGAGCATCGTATTCGAACCGCCCGATTGCACTGACACCTCGCTTTTCCATGTCCTTGCTGTTATGTTTCCTTTGTTCCCCCTCACGCTGCTGGGTAAAAGCGGGGTGTACCGTCGCTGCTGCAGTCTGGATGGAGGTTGTAGTTGTGCAGTTCCCTGATCACTGTCAGGGAGGAGTGCCTTGTAGCTACCATTCCCACAAATAACTAGTGTACAGAATTCCTGCCCCAAAACGTTCTTACTTTTTATAATCCTTTTTTTCCCCCCCAGTGACGCACGATTCTATTTTGTCTCGTTTCGTTTTATATTTATTGCCCAGTAATGTTAATTTGGATAGAACACGCAAAATAGAAACTTATTATTTGGCCCAACTAACCGATACTGTTCTACTCCCCTGCAGCCTTTCCCCACCCATTCTCATCTAAATCTGTCAGAAGATCCCTCACATCTTTTTAAAATTTATCTGGTTTTCATCTAGAACGAATGGTGGTCTGCATATAGATCTGCATCTATCGTGGCCATTCGTTTCAGTCACCCTTGTGGAAGTGTCTTCCACATTCTCAGACATTCTGGATAAATATTTTTTTTCTGCTAATTTGTCTGATTCTTGAGTCGTGCGTTTGACGCGGGATGTATTTTTTTTTAAGATTCCTGCAAGTGGAAATGTGTGTTCACTTTGTCAAAACCTTTAATTGTAAAGGCCTCTATTCGATCATCCCTCAGCCTTCTCTTTTCAGAAGTATAGCCCTCTATTTCTGGTAACAGTCTCCTAAACCATTTGCATTATGTCTACTGCTTTGCTTTCATTTTTATAATGTACTAGATTTTCATGTCCTTCGGCTGTGATTTTATAAAATTTTTTGATAGATGGTTAGCGTAATGTTTTCTTTTAATTCTGTCCCTCTACAAAAAGCACTTTAATTACCTAGTTTTAATGACCATCCTAATCTTTTTCACTCTCTTTATTTCTACACCCAAATGATTTTACTCCTTTGCTCCATTTAGATTTGTATTTTACTTGGAAAATAATCGGAGTTTAGAAGAATGAGGAGATCTAGTTGAGATATGTAAGATGCTAAAGGAGATTGACACAGTATACGTAAAAATGGATGTTTCTTCATGTGGGGCAATCTAGAATGAGAGGTCATGGTTTTAGGATGAGGAGTAGCAGATTTAAAACAGATGAGGTGACTTCTCTCTAAAGGTCATGAGTTTGAGGAGTTCAGTACTGCAGTGTGCAGGAGAGGCTGGGACATGGAGTAAATTTTAAGGAGTACTTATACAGATTATTAGTTAGCAATAGGTTGAAGGGTTATGGACAGTGGAGTTGAGGCTGAAATGAGACTAATATACTGGCAGTGAGATTTGCTAGAGCTGCTCAGGAGGAGTTAAACTAGTAAGGTGGGGGTGGGATCTGGTGAGGAAAGAGATCAACCTGAGACTGGTACAGTTGAGAACAGAAGTGAGTCAAACAGTTAGGGCAGGCAGGGACAAGGTAGGACTAATAAAATAAACTGCATTTATTTCAATGCAAGGGGCCAACAAGGAAGGCAGATGAACTCAGGGCATGGTTAGGAACATGGGACTGGGATATCATAGCAATTACAGAAACATGGCTCAGGGATGTTTCAGGATACAATTGCTACAGGAAGGATAGAAAGGGAGGCAAGAGAGGAGGGGGAGCGGTGTTTTTGACAAGGGATAGCATTACAGGGATAATATTCCTGGAAATACATCCAGGGAAGTTATTTGGGTGGAGCTGAGAAATAAGAAAGGGATGATCACTATATTGGGATTGTATTATAGAACTCCTAATAATCAGAGGGAAATTGAGAAACTAATCTGTAAGAAGATCTCAGCTATCTGTAAGAATAATAGGGTGGTTATGGTAGGGGATTTTAACTTTCCAAACATTGACTGGGACTGCCATAGTGTTAAGGGTTTAGATGGAGAGGAATTTCTTAAGTGTGTACGAGACAATTTTCTGATTCAGTATGTGGATGTACCTACTCGAGAAGGTGCAAAACTTGACCTACTCTTGGGAAATAAGGCAGGGCAAGTGACTGAGGTGTCAGTGGGGGAGCACTTTAGGGCCAGCGACTGTAATTCTGTTAGATTTTAAATAGTGATGGAAAAGGATAGACCAGATCTAAAAGTTGAAGTTCTAAACTGGAGAAAGGCCAGTTTTGACTGTATTAGGCAAGAACTTTCAAAAGCTGATTGGGGGCAGATGTTTGCAGGTAAAAGGACAGCTGGAAAATGGGAAGCCTTCAGAAATAAGATAACAAGAATCCAGAGAAAGTATATTCCTGTTAGGATGAAAGGAAAGGCTGGTAGGTACAGAGAATGCTGCATGACTAAAGAAATTGAGGGTTTGGTTAAGAAAAAGAAGGAAGCATATATCCGGTATTGATCGAGTGAATCCTTAGAGTATAAAGGCAGTAGGAGTATACGTAAGAGGGAAATCAGGAGGGTAAAAAGGGGACATGAGATAGCTTTGGAAAATAGAATTAAGGAGAATCCAAAGAGTTTTTACAAATACATTAAGGACAAAAGGGTACCTAGGGAGAGAATAGGGCCCTTCAAAAATCAGCAAGGTGGCCTTTGCGTGGAGCCACAGAAAATGGGGGAGATACTAAATGAGTATTTTGCATCAGTATTTATTGTGGAAAAGGATGTGGAAGATGCAAAATGTAGGGAAATAGATGGTGACACCTTGAAAAATGTCTATGTTACAGAGGAGGAAGTGCTGGATGTCTTGAAATGCATAAAAGTGGATAAATCCCCAGGACCTGATCAGGTGTACTCTAGAACTCTGTGGGAAGCTAGAGAAGTGATTGCTGGCCCTCTTGCTGAGATATTTGTATCATTGATAGTCACAGATAAAGTGCTGGAAGACTGGACGTTGGCTAACGTGGTGGCACTGTTTAAGAAAGTGGTAAGGAGCTATAGACCAGTGAGCCTGACTTTGGTGGTGAGCAAGTTGTTGGAGGGAATCCTGAGGGGCAGGATGTACATGTATTTGGAAAGACCATGGCAACATGACGCCTGGAGGAAGAGCACCTCATCTTCCACCTAGGAACCCTCCAACCACAAGGGATGAATTCAGATTTCTCCAGCTTCCTCATTTCCCCTCCTCCCACCTTATCTCAGTCCCAACTCTCGGACTCAGCACCGCCTTCTTGACCTGCAATCTTCTTCCCAACCTCTCCGCCCCCACCCCCTCTCTGGCCTATCACCCTCACCTTAACCTCCTTCCACCTATCGCATTCCCCACGCCCCTCCCTCAAGTCCCTCCTCCCTATTTTTTATCTTAGCCTGCTTGGCACACCTTCCTCATTCCTGAAGAAGGGCTTATGCCCGAAACGTTGATTCTCCTGCTCCTTGGATGCAGCCTGACCTGCTGCACTTTTCCAGCAACACATTTTTCAGCTCTGATCTCCAGCATCTGCAGTCCTCACTTTCTCCTATGTATTTGGAAAGGCAAGGACTGATTAGGGTTAGTCAACATGGCATTGTGCATGGGAAATCATGAATCACAAATTTGATTTGAGTTTTTTGAAGAAGTAACAAAGATGATTGAGGACAGAGCGGTAGATGTGATCTATTTGAACTTCAGTAAGGTGTTCGACTAGGTTCCCATGGGAGACTGGTTAGCAAGGTTAAATCTCACGGAACACTGCAAATTAGCCATTTGGATACAGAATTGACTCAAAGGTAGAAGGCAGAGGGTGGTGGTGGAAGGTTGTTTTTCATACTGGAGGCTTGTGACCAGTGGAGTGCCACAAGGATCGGTGCTCGGTCCTCTACTTTTGGTTATTTACATAAATGATTTGGGTGCGAGCATAAGAGGTCTCCTTAGTAAGTTTGCAGATGACACCAAAATTGGAGGTGTAGTGGACAGCGATGAAGGCTACCTCAGATTACAACAGGATCTTGATCAGATGGGCCAATGGGCTAAGAAGTGGCAGATGGAGTTTAATTCAGATAAATGCGAGGTGCTGCATTTTGGGAAAGCAAATCTTAGCAGGACTTATACACTTAATGGTAAAGTCCTAGGGAGTGCTGCTGAACAAAGAGACCTTGGAGTGCAGGTTCATAGTTCCTTGAAAGTGGAGTCACAGGTAGATAGGATAGTGAAGAAGGCGTTTGGTATGCTTTCCTTTATTGGTCAGAATATTGAGTACAGGAGTTGGGTGGTCATGTTGCAGCTATACAGGTCATTGGTTAGGCCACTGTTGGAATATTGCCTGCAATTCTGGTCTCCTTCCTATCCGAAAGATGTTGTGAAACTTGAAAGGGTTCAGAGGAGATTAACAAGGATGTTGCCGGGGTTGGAGGATTTGAGCTGTTGGGAGAGGTTGAATAGGATTGGGCTGTTTTTACCTGGACCATTGGAGGCTGAGGGGTGACTTTATAGAGGTTTACAAAATTATGGGTGCATGGATAGAATAAATGGACAAAGTCTTTTCCCTGGGGTCGGGGAGTCCAGAACTAGAGGGCATAGGTTTAGCGTGAGAGGGGAAAGATATTAAACAGACCTAAGGGGCGACCTTTTCACGCAGATTTTGGTACGTGTATGGAATGAGTTGCCAGAGGAATGGTGGAGGTTGGTACAATTGCAACATTTAAAAGGCATTTGGATGGGTAGTTGAATAGGAAGGGTTTGGAGGGATATGGGCTGGGTGCTGGCAGGTGGGACTAGATTGTGTTGGGAAATCTGGTCGGCATGGAGGGGTTGGACAGAAGGATCTGTTTCCATGCTGTACATCTGTATGACTCTATGAACTGCATGAGACAGAAAAAACAAGTCAGACAGCATCTCTACTGAAAGGTTCTAAACAAATTTCTAATACTGCATCGAAGAGCATTAATTGGATTTAGACCATCCACTCCGAAACATGGCACTTTAGTGCAGTATTGTCTGAAGTGTTGGCACAGATTATGTACTCTGTCACTCCGCAGAATGTGAATCCTCAAACTTCTGACTTAGACAAGATGTTCCCATTGAGTATTATTTCTATTGCTTCCTTTGGTACCAAAGACTGTGTTTAAGTGAGAGGAACATAATAATTAGGAGCAAGCTCATACAGTCCAAAGTGCCTGATCTGCTGTTCAATGCAGTTGTGATTGATCTTTAGTCTTGGCATTTTCTTGCAAGACTCCTGTATCCCTTGACTATCTGAGACATCAAAACTTTGGCCATCTCAGACCTTAACTATGTTCAACAACTCTTATGTAGAAAATTCCAATAATTTATAACCTTTCTAGTGAAGAAATTTCTCCTCTTCTCAGTTGTAAATGATTATCCCATTGTCCTAAGACTGTGCTCCCATCTGTCCAGATTCTTCAAACAGGGGAAATGAGTTGTGTACATCCTTTCAACTCCCTCAAAATTATGAATTTTTTTGAGACTACCTCTAATTTTTCTAAACTCTAGAGAATGTAAGGCTAGTTTACTCAGTCTCTCACCAAAGGATAACCCTCTCATCCAAGGACCCTTTGAAATACTGCCTCCAATGCAAGGATATCCTTCTTTAAACAGAGATAAACAGCACAAAGTCTTGCAAAGGGGAGGCAATGGCCTAGTTGTATTATCACTGGACAGTTAGTCCAGAGACCAAGATACTGTTCTGGGGACCCAGGTTCAAGTACTGCCATGGCAGATGGTAGAATTTGAATTCAATTTTTTTAAAAAGATCTGGAATTAATTGTCTAATGATGACCATAAAATCCATTGTCGATTATTGGACAAACTCATCTGGTTCACTATTGTCCTTTAGGAAAGGAAACTGTCATCCTTACCTGGTCTGGCCTACATGTTATTCCAGACCCTCAGTAATGTGGTTGACTTTTAACAGCTCTCTGGGTGAATTAGGGATGGGCAATAAATGCTGGCCCAGCCAGTGACACCCTGATCCCATGAATGAATTTTTAAAAAGTATGATTTCACTAAAGTCCTGTACAAAAACTGGAAATATTTAGGCAATTGAGACAATAGGGGTAAAGGAAGAAGGTAGGTTTCAAGATGATATGATACCAGACGCTCAGGGGATACTGGTTTGAAAAACGTTCTAGTATATAAATGTACTAATCCAGAAATAAATTGGGGTGATTTGGAATTATCCCAACTGATTTGCCTGGATTAATACAGCTCCAGCAACATTCAAGCTCAGCAGATCAACACAGACGTGGGCGGCATGGTGGCACAGTGGTTAGCACTGCTGCCTCACAGCGTCAGAGACCCAGGTTCAGTTCCTGCCTCAGGCGACTGACTGTGTGGAGTTTGCACGTTCTCCCCGTGTCTGCGTGGGTTTCCTCCGGGTGCTCCGGTTTCCTCCCACAGTCCAAGAGATGTGCAGGGTCAGGTGAATTGGCCATGCTAAATTGCCCGTAGTGTTAGGTAAGGGGTAAATGTAGGGGAATTGGTGCGCTGCGCTTCGGCGGGTCGGTGTGGACTTGTTGGGCCGAAGGGCCTGTTTCCACACTGTAAATCTAATCTAATCTAGACCGCTTGATTGGAATTCGATGTACCACTGTAAAGATTCACTTTTGCAATTACCAACACAACGCATATCAGTTTGCACCATCTGCAAGATGCATTGTGCCAACTTACTAAGGCACTTTCAAGAGCATGTTACAAACCCTATCACCTAAATGGACAAGGCAGTAGATGCATGGGAATGCTATCACTTGCAATTTCTCCTCCAAACCACATAACCTCCTAACTTGAAGCTACATTGTCAGTCCTTCACTGATGCTGGATCAAAATCCTGGAACTCCCTTCCCAATACTAAAATTATACAAACCTGAGTAGCTACAGTAATTCAAGTCCCACCTTCTTGAGGGCAGTTAGGAAAGGGCAACAAATACTGGTATTTCTGGTGATGTCAATATTCCAAACATGAACTGGTAAATATTTTTACAAGTGAAGAGGAAAATAGTATCTGACATAGTCAAACAAATAATTGTTTGTTACTTGTCAGTTCTCCCCTCATAAAGTCATAAATAGGGGTGTTCTCTTGTTGCACAAGATTCAGCAATATTCAGACTTCAAAGGTACTGAGCAGTCCATGTCCAAATGCAGCAAAATTTAGACAACATCCAAACTTCCTCTTATAAATGGCAAGTAACATTCCTACCAGTTAACGAAGATCCTCAACTCAAGACTATCATTCTCGCTCTCATTGTTAACTTTCCACAGCCTGTCCACCATTTACATGGCACAAGTGAGGACTGTTATGACTGTATTATAAATTATATACTTTGTAATGCTCACTGTCTTTAAAATAGACAAAGAATCTTTCAAAGGCTTCCTGAAGCCTCCTTACTACCTTTGCAGTTGTTGTTAGGATTAGGTTGTACTACTTCTGGGAAGCAGTTATGCACAGCCTACTGAAATTCAATAGATCCTGCCAAGAATTACGAATATAGTGAACAGTAGCTCCCCCTGGCAGTGTTAATAACCTGCCTGCACTCACAAAAATATCTCACAATAAAAGATTATGGCTGAGATGGTTTAGAAAACTTAAATCACCTTGACGAAAAGGCACTGGATGGCTCTGTACTACAGGCATAGGTTAATACTTAGCATAATTTGCCAGTTTTGGCATAATAGCCATTTTAAATTTTGATCTATACAAGACAGGCCTTGTGCACATACATATTGTGCAGAATCCCCAGGAAGATCTCAGAGGCCCATCAAACAGAATGTTCTGAGCTAAAGGGGGCACAAGAAGAAAGGCTTTCAGAAATCGACTGCTTTGAAGGAGTTGATGTAATCTGTAAGTGCTGCAGAACGCCAGTATGGGTATATGTTTCCTCCGTGGACTACAGTGGTTCAAGAAGGCATCTCAATCATCTTCTCAAGGGCACTTAGGATACCAACGGCCCATTATTGAATAGGTTAAAATAAAAAAAGTGCCGGCGCAGCGCTGGTTGGATTTTTTTTTATTGAATCAGTGCGAATGTGGGTTTTGCTGATTGGGCCAGCATTTATTGCCTATTCTTTCTTCCCTTGGGAAGGAAGTAGTGAACTGTCATCTTGAATTATTGGAGATTATTTAGTGTAGGTACACCTACAATGCTACTGGGGTCATATTTTGACCTAGCGACAGTGATGGGACAGCAATATAATTCTAAGTCTGGGTGGGGCTTAACAGGAAATTTTAAGATTCCCATGTATCTGCTGCCCTTGACTTTTTGGATGGTAGTGGTCATGGGTTTGGAACGTGCAAAGGGTAAATTTCTGTATTACATCTTGTAAATGGGTACACAGGCTGCAATTGTAAGCTGGTGGAGGGAATATATGTGAGTGTGGTGCCAATGAAGTTGGTCTGCCGTGTCCTGGATGGTATCAAGCTTCTCGAGTGTTGTTGGAGCTGCCCTCATACAAGCAAATGGAAAATATTCCATCACACTCCCGATTTGTGTTTTGTAGATGATGGAGAGGCTTTGAGGAATCAGGAGAAGTATGACTTGCAGCAGGATTTTTAGACAGAGGATTGATGAGGGCAGAGAGGTAGATGTGATCTATATGGAATTCAGTAGGGCATTCGACAAGGTTCCTCATGGGAGACTGATTAGCAAGGTTAGATCTCATTGAATACAGGGAGAAGCAGCCATTTGGATACAGAACTGGCTCAAAGGTAGAAGACAGAGGGTGGTAGTGAAGGGTTGTTTTTCAGACTGGAGGCCTGTGACCAGTGGAGTGCCACAAGCATCGGTGCTGGGTCCTCTACTTTTTGTCATTTACATAAATGATTTGGATGTGAACATGAGAGGTACAGTTAGTAAGTTTGTAGCTGACACCAACATTGGAGGTGTAGTGGACAGTGAAGAGAGTTACCTCAGATTACAACAGGATCTTGATCAAATGGGCCAATGGGCTGAGAAGAGGCAGATGGAGTTTAATTCAGGTAAATGTGAGGTGCTGCATTTTGGGAAAGCAAATCTTAGCAGGACTCATACACTTCATGGTAAGGTCCTAGGGAGTGCTGCTAAACAAAGAGACATTGGAGTGCAGGTTCATAGCTCCTTGAAAGTGGAGTCGCAGGTAGATAGGATAGTGAAGAAGGCGTTTGGTATGCTTTCCTTTATTGGTCAGAGTATTGAGTACAGGAGTTGGGACATGTTGTGGCTGCACAGGACATTGGTTAGGCCACTGTTGGAATATTGCGTGCAATTCTGGTCTTTTTCCTATTGGAAAGATGTTGTGAAACTTGAAAGGGTTCAGAAAAGATTTACAAGGATGTTGCAAGGGTTGGAGGATTTGATCTATAGGGAGAGGCTGAACATGCTGGGGCTGTTTTCCCTGGAGTGTCAGAGGCTGAAGGGTGACCTTATAGAGAATTACAAAATTATGAGGGGCATGGATAAGGTAAATAGGCAAAGTCTTTTCCCTGGTGTCAGGGAGTCCAGAACTAGAAGGCACAGGTTTAAGGTGAGTGGGGAAAGATATAAAAGAGACCAATGGGGCAACGTTTTCACGCAGAGGGTGGTATGTGTATGGAATGAGCTGCCAGAGAAGTGGTGGAGGCTGGTACAATTGCAACGTTTGAAAGGTATTTGGATGGGTATATGAATAGGAAGGGTTTGGAGGGATATGGGCTGGGTGCTGGTGGGACTAGATTGGGTTGGGATATCTGGTTGGCATGGACAGGTTGGACAGAAGGATCTGTTTCCATGCTGTACATCTCTATGACTCTATGCACAAAGCCATGTTGACTATCCCTAATCAGTCCTTGCCTTTCCAAATACATGTACATACTGTCCCTCAGGATTCCCTCCAACAACTTGCCCACCACCGACATCAGGCTCCCTGGTCTATAGTTCCCTGGCTTGTCCTTACCACCTTTCTTAAACAGTGGCACCACGTTAGCCAACCTCCAGTCTTCCAGCACCTCACCTGTGACTATCGATGATACAAATATCTCAGCGAGAGGCCCATCAATCATTTCTCTAGCTTCCCACAGAGTTCTAGGGTACACCTGATCAGGTCCTGGGGATTTATACACCTTTATGCATTTCAAGACATCCAGCACTTACTCCTCTGTAAATTGGACATTTTTCAAGGTGTCACATCTATTTTTCTACTTTCTATATCTTCCATATCCTTTTCCACAGTAAATACTGATGCAAAATACTCGTTTAGTATCTCCCCCATTTTCTGCAGCTCCACACAAAGGCCGCCTTGCTGATCTTTGAGGGGCCCTATTCTCTCCCTAGGTACCCTTTCTTTCCTTAATGTATTTGTAAAACCCCTTTGGATTCTCCTGAACTCTATTTGCCAAAGCTATCTCATGTCCCCTTTTCACCCTCCTGGTTTCCCTCTTAAGTATACTCCTACTGCCTTTATACTCTTCTAAGAATTCACTCAATCTTACATATGCTTCCTTCTTTTTCTTAACCAAACCCTCAATTTCTTTAGTCATCCAGCATTCCCTATACCTACCAGCCTTTCCTTTCACCCTGACAGGAGTATACTTTCTCTGGACTCTCGTTATCGCATTTCTGAAGGCTTCCCATTTTCCAGCTGTCCCTTTATCTGCGAACATCTGCCCCCAGTCAGCTTTTGAAAGTTCTCACCTAATACCGTCAAAACTGGCCTTTCTCCAATTTAGAACTTCAACTTTTCGATCTGGTCAACCCTTGGCCCCATTTAATCTCTCCTTTCCACTACATACAGTTTTCAGTTTTACTTTGAGTTTACCATTAGCTAATCGCAACTTATCTGTTGTTTGTTTCTTCTTGAAATGTTTGTCTTTGCATTTGCCTTTGACCTGGGCTATGGTTTTTAACCTTGTTTTAACGCTTCTAATTAGCTTTAAAATGGGATATACATTCTATTGTAAAATAATTTTTAAAGAGAAAATTTCACATTTAAGAGCTGCTTTAAAATAAATGGAAGATACTATGTTAGATGTAAACATTCTAGATATTTTTTAATCAACTTGCTAAGATTTATTATTACATACCTCTTGGGCAGGTAGGACTTAAACCCAGGTATCCTGGCCCAGAGGTGGGGATGCTACCATTGCCCACAAGAGCACCATGTTACCTTGCTCCATATCAGTCAAAGGGATTTTCAGTTTCAATGATATTAATTATAGGGAGTGGCCCAAATTGCTGTATAGGAAAAAGCAAGTGATGCCACTTTAAATGGCTGTAAGTTTTATTGGAAATCCATGCTTCACTTGAAAAATACGGTGGTTTGGGAAATGCAGATTTCCCAATAGTGGTTTGATTTACTGGGTCACATAGTTTGCTCGGGCCAATTTGCTACCCTACCTTAGAATGGTCCAATTTCAGTACACCCAATTAAGGAAATGCTCCTTTTCCTTAATGTTCTATTCTAATTGGTCCTGGGTTTCTATGTTGCTATTTAACTTGACGACTATTTAGTTATTTTCTCTTCTTGCCAAAAGGCATGCTTTGAATCAAAAGTATACCTTCCTCTTCGAAATATTGCATCTATAATTGAAACAAAAATGGATATTTTTGTTCATCCTGTCCAGAATGTGGTAACCACTGGTGAGATGGAAATCTCTCTCATCAACCTCAAAAGTTAGTGTGTGGTGAAAAAACAATTTGGCAAAGGGTGGACGGCCAATGCCACCACTAGATGGCACTTGAAGAGCCTAAAGTGATGAGCTGTGTACGATGGATGTGGGCATCTTGAAGTAAAATCAAACTTAAGGCTGACCATGAAATTATTGTTGATGATTGTAAAAACAAAATCAGGTTCACCTAATGCCTTTTAGGGAACAAATTTGCTGTTCATACTCCGGTCCGTGGCAATGTGGCTGACTCTTAATTGTCCCAAGAGATGACCTAGAAAGTTCTCAGTTCTATCAAACTGCTATAAACCTTAACACAGGACAGACTTGATTTATGCATCCAAACCAATCCAAACCAAACCAGTTGAAGCTGAAAAGTTCACCTAAAGAACATTTGGGGATTTATTTGAAAGTTGAACAACCTGACTAGTCCCACCGACTAGTCAAGCAACAACCTGGCATAGACCGTCAAGTTGAAAATGTGTTGCTGGAAAAGCGCAGCAGGTCAGGCAGCATCCAAGGAACAGGAGAATCGACGTTTCGGGCATAAGCCTCTTCCTGAATAAGGGCTTATGCCCGAAACGTCGATTCTCCTGTTCCTTGGATGCTGCCTGACCTGCGCTTTTCCAGCAACACATTTTTAGCTCTGATCTCCAGCATCTGCAGTCCTCACTTTCTCCTCATAGACTATCAAGTAAAATTCTGAGAGAGTGGTTCCTGGGATCATGTTCCAGGCAGCCCTATGACCATCCATGGATATGTGCTGTCACTCTGGCAGGGCTGCAGTACAGTGAGGCACAGTTGCCCTGAAATCTTGTCATGGCATCATGTCAAACATAGACAAGAAAGCCTCCTACTGATTAAAATGCACTCTACAATACTGCACTGAAGTGTCAGCCTATGTTATGTGATCAATCCTGGAACTTTCATTTAGAAGTAAGAATGTACTCATTGAGTAGAAACTGACATTTGTAAAGAACAAAAAGGATTTCTGTTGATGTCATGGCCAGTAGTTTCCTGCCAAACTACAAGATTTAAGATCTTATTTGTTAGTGTGAGCTAATCTGTCCATATTTGATTAGTCAGTGTTAGTGAATGCATATCATCTGTAAACCTCAATGTTTAATTTCTAAGTTCAGGTTTTACTTTAAGAGCATATGGCATTGGGAATAGTATATTCGCATATGAAAATTTCTTTAAGGAACATGCTTATGATTTAAAGGTTGGTTGTTAGCTATACTATTTCTATCATTTTTGTCTTTACTTTGCATGAGTTCTACCAGTCCTTGAGTTATGTTTCCATAAAGCATCACATCAGATGAAAGCCATTCAGCCATTAATGCAATCGTAGCTGACATGATAATCCTCAACTCCACTTTCCTGCTTTTTCTCCATAACCTTTGATTCCCTTGATGCTTAAAAATCTGTCTTGGCTTGAATATGCTTAAGGACCCGGCCTCGACAGCCATTTGCAGTAAAGCGTTCCATTGATACATGACACTGAGGTTATGCCCTCAAGTTCTCTATTCTTCTATAAGAGGAAGTTTCTAACCTGTTAAGTCCCTTGAGACTCTTGTATGTTTCAATAAGGTCTCTCCCCATATTTTTCTAAACTCCACTGGGTACAAGTCCAACCTACTCAAACTCTCCTCAACCTCCTAGAAAATCCCTCCATACCTAGAGTCAACCTAGTGGACCCTCACTGGACTGCCAACAATCCCAGTTTATCTCTTATTGAAAAGGAGACCAAAACTGTTCACAGTATTCCAGGTATGACGTGACAAGTCCCTTGAATTGTTTCAGCAAGATCTCCCTATTTTTATACTCCATTCCCTTTGAAATAGTGGGCAATGTTCCAATTGCCTTCCCTATTACCCACTGAACTTGGATGGTGGCTTTTTGTAATTCATGTAATAGAACCCCCAAATCCCTCTGGGTTGCAGATTTCTCTTGTCTTGCTCCATTTAAATAACATTAATCTCTTCTATTCTTCCTGTCAAAATATATAATCTCACATTTTCCCATGTTGCATTCCATCTGCCACATTTTTACCTGCTCACTTAATTGTCTGTGTCTCTCTGTATAGTCCTTGTGTCATCTTCACTATTTGTCACCTGCAAACTTGGTACATTTGCTTTCCTCATCATTGTCATTAATACATATTATTAAAAAATTGTGCCTCCAGCCTTGACTTCATTTGATTTATTGTTGTGTATTCATTACAAACACAATGAAAAATGTTGCTTGGTGTCGCCACTCGTAAGCGCCATCTCAAAACACAGAAAATAAATCAAAACATAAAATATAAAACCAGAAAAATAAAACAATAAAGTTAGTCTTACATTCTTACCTCAATAAAGTTATTTGGTCTTTAGTAAACCTCCTTTTTCTAGCTGAGTCATGGGCCTGGATCCAGGTTCCTCCATCCCAATACCTCAAGTCCCTGCTCTAAGCTAATTACACTGCTGCAGTTGCACTTTGCCATGCCCCTGCTGCCACTGGAAGAAACAGTCACCATTCTCCAGCGCTACCTCACCTCCAGCGCTGTCACTGCCATGAGTCTGTGCTGAGCCAACCTCGCTGATCTAGCTGCTGCTAGTGCCATATGGTCCTGCTCTGGAAGCAAACTTGGCGCTGTTGCTGCCATGCCGTCAGGCACGCAGGACTAGCTGCAGACCTGGAGTCTTGGCTCAGCCTGCGAGTCTGGGCTAAAGGATTATGCCTAGCACCTGCCCCTCACTTACTGGGCTACCTTGGGCTGAAGTACAGCCGGGTCTGCCTCGTGCTGATGTTGCTGTCGTGATCATTGGATCCTCTTCTCCTTTGTCATTTCCTTAGTGTAGCCACTACTCCGGCCCGTGACTCCATCTTATTCCATTGGTTACAGATTGCCATCCTGAAAGTGTCTCCTTATCCCAACTGTCTGTCTTTTGCTAGGTAGCCAACCTTCTATCAATGTGAATATACTATTCCTACTCCATGTGCTCTTATCATATTAAGTATATGTATATGTGATATCTGGGGAAACACTTTTTGGAAATCTAAATATATTACACTCACTGGTTCCCTTTTTTTGTACCATCCTCAACAAACTCTTAGAGTTTGTCAATCACAATTTGCCCTTTGTGAAGCCATGCTGACTCTGCTTGATTATATTGTGTGTTTCTAAATGTTCTGCTATTATACAATAAGGGATGTAATTTTAAAATGTTTTAACATTTTTCTAAGGACCGATGCTAAGCTATACTTAACCTTTTTTTTCAAATGTAACCTATTTTTCCTAATCAACCTGTTCAGAGATGTTATTACACGCCACTGGAACAGTCAGGACTTGAACCCAAGCCCCTCAGTGCAGGGGTAGGGACACCACCACTGTGCCACATGAGTCATTTTTATCTATTTCCCTTTCTGCACAAGAATGTTTGTTTACATTTTCAGTTTTCTAATCTTTTGGGCCTTTTCCAGAATCTAAGGAATCTTCGAAGATTATTACCAGTGCATCTCTAGCTACTTACTTTAAAATTCTACGTTGGATCTTACCAGGAGAGTTATCAACCATTAACCCTTTTAGTTTGCTTAGCATTAGCTAGTTATTGTCTGTTTCCACCTCTCCAACTCAGTCCGTTTGATTATTTTGTAGTTTTGCAATGCTGTTTGATTCTTCTACTGTGAAGACTGATACACAGTATTGTCCCGATTGTTATTTCCTGGTTCCACATTTTTGTTTCCCTAGCCTCATTCTCATTTGCTGTGGTTTTTAAAATATTTTTCAAGAAAGTCTTGCTCTCTGTTTTTGTTATTTGCTAATGTACCCTCAAAATTTATTTTCTCCTTGTTTTTTTTGGTCATTTTTGTTATTGTCTTTTAAACTTCCTAATCCTCTGGATCACCTTTGTAATCTTTGTGCCGCATTGTATGGTTTTTCTTTCAATTTTATAGTACAGTATACTCAACTTCCTTGGTTAATCATGGTTGGTTTATCCCTTTCCTAGAATCTTTCCTTCTCATTGGGATATATCTTTCCAGAATCATGAGCTATTTTCTTAAACATCAGCCGTTCTTGCGAAACCTCTTTCCCAGTCCACTCCCGCCAACTCTTCCCGCATCTGTTTGTAATTTTCTTTATTTAAATTTAGAACAGTTGTTCACTCAAGTTTCTCAATGTCAAACAAAATACTAACTTCAATCATGCTATGGTCACTGCTTCATTGAAGATCAGTTATTAAACTTGCGTCATTGCATACTACCAGATAAAAAATAGCATGATCCATTGTTGGGTACATTGTGTATTATTCTAGGAAATTGTCTTGAATACACTCTTAATTCTTCCTCATGGCTATCTTTGCCAATTTGATTTTCCAAGTCTATGATAAAGTTCTATGTTGGATGGCTCCACATAGTCACTGCCTGAAATCTGGCCTTTTCTTCTGAAACATGGTCCAATATTCTTTTGTTTTTCTATGGTCTTTTTGATGTGTTAAAAATCTTATAATTTTAAATTGATGGGAAACTATTGGTGCTATGGATTTGTTTTCTCCTGACCTGTAATTGGGCCAGAATTTTTCATTGCTGCTGTGATTTCTGTAGCCCCAGGGGGGTTTTTTCACAAGCGCTCTGATTCTGCGGAAAGAGTGACATGCTGCTGTGTACATGTCCTTCTCCCTAACTATGTCATTCTCAAGCTGGAATGTATTGGAGCATGCATGTCCTGTTTTGTTATACTACTGACTGGTATTTTTCACAATTTGGAAATTATGTTATTGATTATTCTTTTGTATTGTAAATAGGATATCCTCTGATTTTTAAATGATTGTTCATAATTGAATGCTACTTTTAAAAAAATGAGGATGGGATGGATCCAATAATTCATGCATGCTAAATAAGTTATGTTAATTTGGATTTTATTTTTATTTTTCAGGTCGAATAGTTGACTTATCAGGGATGGGATTGCAGCATTTGGATACAGTTGCGCTGTGTCCGACAAGTATTTTTACTCTGATTCTGGACAAGAACCAACTGACTAAATTGGAAAATGTGGAGAAATGTGGAGATTTAGTACAAGTTGGTGTTCTTTGAAAAAAATTTCTTGTGAGATTTTAAAGGACATGTGCTCGTAGTGTGCTAAGCCTTTACAATGACCTCTCTGCATCAAATCACTATTTTAGATGAAACAGAAGTAACATGTTATGTAGTCTACATGGCATACTGCTCTTGTTAATTTTAACATGAACATTTGCTGAAATTGACATCTTGTACATCAGGACCAATTAGGGAAGTAGCTGTACAATTTAATGCTTCCTTATAAAGTAGCCTGCAAGATGCATTGATATAATCAATCAAGTACTTGTAGAAAAGAAAATCTGTTTTGAAAAATGTGTTCAATATTCATTTTGCTTCAGGAATGTATTCTAGAATTCTTACTTGGACTTGTTCCAGGTCAGGCCTTCTGTTGGTTCGTGTTACCTTGACTCCCATCTTAACAGAATACAGTATGATATTAGTAGCTAAGTACAAGCATTAATGTATCCTTCTCAAGTGTACATATCTGCTCCATGTGTTACTTTCAGGTGCTTTTCCACTCCATTATTTCTTTTTCCTTCTCTCTTTCATTTGTGTTGAGAATATTTCCATATGGTTATATTAAGAATTAGAATTTAATGGATTTAAATTGATATAAAAAATCATCAATATAGAACAAATACAATTACAGCACAGGAACAGGCCCTTCAGCCCTCCAAGCCTACGCCGATCTAGATCCTCTATCTAAACCTGCTGCCTATTTTCTAAAGAGCTGTATCCCTTTGCTCCCTGCCCATTCATGTATCTCGATACATCTTAAATGACGCTATCATTCCTGGCTCTACCACCTCCGCTGGCAATGCATTCCAGGCCCCTAACACTCTGCATAAAGAACTTTCCACGCATATCTCCCCTAAACCTTTCCCCTCTCACTTTGAACTCGTGACCCCTAGTAATTGAGTTCCGTATTCTAGGGAAAAAGCTTCTTGCTATCCACCCTGTCTATACCTCTCATAATTTTGTAGACCTCAATCAGGTTCCCCCTCAACCTCCATCTTTCTAATGAAAATAATCATAATCTATTCAACCTCTCTTCATAGCTAGTGCCCTCCATACCGGGCAACATCCTGGTGAGCCTCCTCTGCTCCCTCTCCAAAGCATCCACATCCTTTTGGAAATGTGGTGACCAGAACTGTACGCAGTATTCCAAATGCGACCGAACCCAAGTCCTATACAACTGTAACATAACCTGCGAACTCTTTTACTCAATATCCCGTCCAAAGAAGGAAAGCATGCCTTCTTGACCACTTTACTGACCTGCGTTGCCACCTTCAGGGAACAATGGACCTGAACACCCAGATGTCTTTGTATGTCAATTTTCCCAGGACTTTTCCATTTACTGTATAGTTTGCTCTTGAATTGGATCTTCCAAAATGCATCAGCTAGCATTTGTCACGGATTGAATTCCATCTGCCATTCCACTGTCCAACTCTCCAATCTACCTATATTCTGCTGTGTTCTTTGACAGTTCCCTTCACTATCTGTTACTCCACCAATCTTGGTGTCATCTGAAAACTTGCTACTCAGGCAACTGATACCTTCCTCCAAATCATTTATATATATCACAAACAACAGTGGTCCCAGCATGGATCCCTGTGGAACACCACCGGTCACAGGTCTCAGTTTTGAGAAACTCCCTTCCACTACTACTCTCTTTCTCCTGTTGCCCAGCCAGTTCTCTATCCGTCTAGCTAGGACACCCTGGACCCCATGCGACTTCACCTTCTCCATCAGCCTACCATGGGGAACCTTACAAATGCCTTACTAAAGTCCATGTATATGAGATCTACAGCCCTTCCCTCATCAATCAAGTTTGTCACCACCTCAAAGAATTCTATCAGGTTTGTAAGACATGACCTTCCCCGCACAAAACCATGCTGCCCATTACTGATAAGCCCATTTTCTTCCAAATGGGAATAGATCCTATCCCTCAGTATCTTCTCCAGCAGCTTCCTTACCACTGACATCAGGCTCACCGGTCTATACCTGGAGTATCCCTGCTGCCCTTCTTAAACAAGGGGACAACATTAACAATTCTCCAGTCCTCCAGGACATCACCCATGTTCATGGCTGCTGCAAAAATATCTGTTAAAATCCCAGCTATTTCCTCTCTCGCTTCCCTAAGTAACCTGGGTACATCACATCCAGACTTGCCTACCTCCAATGCCTTTTAGAATACCCAAAACATCCTCCCCCCTTATGCCGACTTGAGCTAGAGTACGTAAAGATCTATCCTTAAATTCAACATCTGTCATGTTCATCTCCTCAGTGAATACCAATGCAAATTACTTGTTAAGAATTTCACCCATTTTCTCTGAATCCACACATAACTTTCTCCTTTGTCCTTGAGTGGGTCAACCCTCTCTAGTTACCCTCTTGCTCCTTCTATATGAAAAAAAGGCTTTGGGATTTTCCTTAATCCTGTTTGCTAAAGATATCTCATGACCCCTTTTAGCCCTCTTAATTCCTCGTTTCAGATTGGTCCTAAATTCCGATATTCTTCCAAAGCTTTGTCTGTCTTTAGTATCCTAGACCTTATGTATGCGTTCTTTCTCCTCTTATCTTGTCTCTCAAGTTCACCTGTCATTCATGGTTCCCTAACTTTGCCATTTCAATCCCTCATTTTCACAGGAACATACCTCTCCTGAACTCTAATCAATCTCTCTTTGAAAGCCTCCCAGATAGCGAATGTGGATTTAGTTTCAAACTGCTGCTCCCAATCTGCATTCCCCAGCTCCTGCTGAATTTTGGTATAATAGTTGAAGCTGGAAAGGCTTAGCAGGGCTGGCATCCGGTCATCCCTCCTCATTTCTGAGGAAGGGTCACCTGACCCAAAAGACTAACTCTGACTTCTCTTCACAGATGCTGCCAGACCAACTGAGCTTTTCCAATATCTTCTGTTTTTGTTTCTGATTTTCTTTTGGTTTTTATAAATAAAATAGTCCCTTGCTAGTACAGAGCTTGAAAATTACTAAAAGAGGGGCATATTGCTAAAACCTTTCACCTTGCATTCATCCAGACAAATGCAAGCTTGCTACATTTCAAATTATCCAAACAACTTATACAATGGGGAAAAAGATTGGTTGGGAAGCCTACTTTGGCTGACATATTGCTGTGGAGAAAGCCGTAATCAACGATAAGTTCCTAAAGCTTTTGGGTAATTTTAAAATGGCACAGCCTGAACGTATTCATTTTGTTGGAAAGGAATGTTCATTGTGCATTAATATACCTGGTCAACTTTATACTGTACATATGCAAAACAAAAAGTTTTATTTTGTTGCAGTTGTCTGTAGCCAACAATCGCCTAGTCCGGATGATAGGTGTAGCAAAGCTGATCAATTTGCGAGTCTTAAACTTGCCTAACAACAGTATTGGAAATGTGGAAGGCCTGAAGGACTTGGTTCATCTGGAGTGGCTGAACCTAGCTGGAAACAACATTAAGGTATTGTATGTTTACTTAATTAAATTTGAATTACCTCTACCCAACATAAAAGGTTTTGTTTTGCAGTGTCATAACTTGAGGATTTTTTAATGTCTAAATACCAAAATGAAGTTAATTTGCATCATTTATGATTTTTTCTCTTTCTTTATCTCAAACTATATACAGTTGTATCAAACACAAGTAATAACAGCTGTGTGCAGTGGCCATTGCTTCTAATTGGCAGAAAGTGACCGGTGGTGTACTGCAAGAATCTGTGTTGGAGCCTCAATTATTCACTGCATATTCATTAATGATCGGATGATTGAACAGAAAAACCACACGTTGTATTTTGTTGTTAGCTGAAAGCAAAATGGCTTTGTAAGCAGCATAGATGGAAGTGTAATATTATATGTATAGATAGATTAAATAAATTGACAAAGCTGTGGAAAAAGAATTTGAGTGGCAAATGTGAGGATATCCATTTTGAAGCCAAAACAATGAACAACGTACTTTGTAAATGTTGAAAAACGAAGAGCATTAGAGAGCCAAAAAGGCTTAGATATCAATCATTATACACATCATTAAACAGTCAAGAACAGGTACAGGAAACACTTAAAAGCAAAAGGCTAATGGAATACTACTCTCTTTATCGAGGAGTGGACACATGCTTTCGCTATACAAAGCTAGATCAGTTCTGCAAAAATATGAGCAGTTCTTGGTGCCACACCTGAGGACTATTAGCCTTGGAGAAAGTGGAATATTGGCTTAATTGAATGACATCAGACATCAAGGGTTGTAGTCCCTGTAATTTAGAATGTTAAGTGTTGGTTTGATCAAATTTTAATGTAATAAAGAAAACAAATAGGGCTGTAGAAAGAACTATTTCCTCTGCTTTTGGAATCCAGACCAAAGGAGTATAAACTAAAGAACCAGACCTCTGGATTCAAATTAGAAAAGACCAGCACAAAGGGGGCTTTCTTTCACAAAAAGTAATTGATGCTAGATCGGTTGATTTGAAATTTGATGGATTTTTGTAGGGCAAAGAAATTAAGGGACATGACGGCAAATATATAGAGTTTGGTTGCATATACATCATGTTCTCATTGTATTAAGGAACAGGTTCAAGGGGATAAATGGTCTTTTGACCAGGCATCTGTCATATGCTCCCTCTTCAATCTTTTACTTGCAGTTCGTTTCACCTTCATAAACAAAAATTGTTACTTCTCATCCTATTTCTTCATAAAGATGATCCTTTCTACCTTTGAACTACTGCTTGATTGCCCAAACATCATTTCATTTTAATGTTGTGGGATTATGGTGTTATTACATTGTAAATTCCAGCCTAATCCATGACTGTCAGTTTGGATTTGCTGTTCCACTGGTGACTTTGTTCCCTAAATAATGTGACTCTAAAATCTTGTCTTTACTAAGCTTTGCACCATTTGTTCTTACCCAGGATACTTCCAAGGCTTTGAAGGAAATGGTACAGTGAACCTTTCATCACTTTATTAACATATGACTTCAGTTCCAAAACTCTGCAGCTTCGGTAAATTACTTTAAATATGGTGTAGTTGATAACTGTTTGATCATGGCAAGTCAGCAACCTTCAATGTTTTTTCAGTGCAGTGATCAAGTGGTCTCTTCCTGGTACAATGAATATTTCAGAGACACTTCTTCTCAACTATCCAACCTCAGACACCACCATTACCATCCCTGGATATGTTCTGTCCCACTGGCAGGACAGACCCAGCACAGTGGTAAGCAGTCAGGAGGGAGTTGGCCTTGGAGTCCTTGACATCGATATTGGATCCCATGAAGTCTCCTGGCTTCAGTTTAAACATGGGCAAGGAAACTTCTTACTGGTTACCACATATTATTCTCCTTTGGCTGATGAATCAGTACTCCTCCATGTTGAACAACACTTGAAGGAAGCACTGAGGGTGGCAAGGGAGCAAAATGTACTCTGGGTGGGGGATCTTAATGTCCACCACCAAGAGTGACTCAGCAACAGCTGGTCAGGTCCTAAAGGATATAACTGCTAGACTGGGTCTGTGGCCGGTGGTTAAGGAACCAACGAGGAAAAAAAATACTTAAACTCATCCTTACTAAACCCCCGGCTGCAGAAGCATCTGTCCATGACAGTATAGGTAAAAGTGACCACCGCACTGTCCTTGTGGAGATGAAGACCTGCCTTTACATTGAAAATAACTTCCATCGTGTTGTGTGGCACTATCACTGTGTTGAATGGGACAGATTTTGAACCAATCTAGCAGCTCAAGACTTGGCATTCATGAGGGACTGTGGGCAATCAACACCAGCAGAACTGTACTCTAGCACAATCTGCAACCTCATGGCCTGGCATCTCCCCACTCAACCATTACCATCAAGCCAGGAGATCAACCCTGGTTTAATGGAGACTGCAGGAGGGCGTGCCAGGAGCAGCATCAGGCATACCTAAAAGTGAGGTATCAACCTGGTGAAACTACCAAACAGGACTACATGTGTGCCAAACGGCATAAACACCAAGTGATAGACAAAGCTAAGTGATCCCTCAAACAACTGATCAAATCTAAGCTCTGCAGTCCTTCCATATCCAGTTATGAATGGTGGTGGATAATTAAACAACTCACTGGAGGAGGCGGCTCCACAAATATCCTCATCCTCAATGATGGAGGAGTCCAGCACATCAATGCGAAAGATAAGGCTGATGCATTGGCAACAATCTTCAGTCAGAAGTGCCAATGGATGATCCATCTCTGGATCCTCTAGTGGTCCCCAGCATCACAGATACAAGTCTGTAATCCAATTTGATTCACTCCATGTGATATGAAGAAATGGCTAGTGGCACTGGATACTGAAAAGGCAATGGACCCTGATAACATTCTGGCAATAGTACTGAAGACGTGTTCCAGAACTTGACTCTCCATGTCAAGCTCTTCCAGTACAGTTACAACTCTGGCATCTACCTGGCAATGTGGAAAATTGCCCGGTTATGTTCTGGACGCAAAAAGCAGAACAAATCCAACCCAGCTAATTACCACCCTGCCAGTCTACTCTCCATCATCAGTAAAGTGATGGAAGGGTTCATCAACAATGTTATCAGTGCTGCTCAGTGACGTCCATTTTAGGTTTTGCAAGGGTCGCTCAGCTCCTGATCTCACTACAGCCTTGGTTCAAACATGGACAAAAGATCAGAATTCTAGCAGTGAGGTGAGTGACACCCCTTGACATCAAGGCCGCATTTGACTGATTATGGCATGAACGTGCCCTGGCAAAACTGGAATTAATGGGCATTAGGAGGCAAACATTCCGCTGGTTAGAGTCATACCTGGCAAAAAAGGAAGGTGGTTGTGGTTGTGGAGGGTCAGTCATCTCAGCTCCAGGACATCTTTGCAGGAGTCCCTCAGAGTAGTGTCTTAGGCCCAACCATCTTCAGTTGTTTCATCAATGACCTTCCCTGTGTCATAAGGTCAGAAGTGGGGATGTTCACCGATGATTGCAAAGTGTTCAGCATCATTCACGACTCTGATACTGAAGCAGTCCGTGCTCAAATGCGACAAAATCTGGACAGTATCCAGGCTTGGGCCAACAGGTGGTAAGTAATATTGGCGCCACAAGAATGCCAGACAATGACCATCACCAATAACATTCTGGATTAGTGGTGCTGGAAGAGCACAGCAATTCAGGCAGCATCCGAGGAGCAGTAAAATCATCGTTTTGGGCAAAAGCCCTTCATCACCAATAACAGACATTCTAACCTCTGCTCCTTGACAGTCAATGGTATTACCATAACTGAATTCCCTCACTGTCAACATCCCTGAGGTTACCATTGACCAGAAACACAACTGGACTAACCACATAAACACAGTGGCTACAAGATCTGGTCAAAGACTCAGGATACTGTGGCGAGTAACTCACCTCCTGACACCCCAAAACCTATCCACCTCTACAAGGCACAAGTCAGGAATGTGGTGGAATACTCTCCACTTGCCTGGATGGGTGCAACTCCAACAACACTCAGAAGCTTGACACCATTTAGGACAAAGGAGCCCTCTTGATTGGCACCACATCTACAAACATTCAATCCCTCCACCACTGGGGTCAGTAGCAGCGATGTATACTATCTACAAGATCCACTGTAGCAATTCACCAACGATCCTTAGACAGCACCTTCCAAACCCATGGCCATTTCTATGTAGAAGGACAAGTACAGCAGGTACTTGGGAACACTACAACCTGAAAGTTCCCCTGCAAGCCAGTCACCACCCTGACTTGGAAATATACTGCTGTTTCTTCACAGTTGTTGGATCAAAATTCTGGAATTCTCTCCCTACCGGCATTGTGGGTCAACTCTCAGCAAGTAGACAGTGACGATTCAAGGAGGCAAATCACCACCACCTTCTCAAGGGCAAATAGGGATCGGCTATAAATGCTGGGCAGCAATGCCCAAGTGCCACGAATGAATTTTTAAAAAAATCATCTGATATGTTTGATGGCACCATATGGAGACAGCTTGTAGAATAGGCCTCAGCTTTTCCCCATGAATCTCATCTCTTTAAGAAAAGCTAATTAGAATGCAAAATATTTAAATTATCGTTCCCTACTTTTAAAAAATTATTTTGTGGAATGTGAGCATTATTGGCAAATCGTCCCAAATTGTCCTGAAGACGATAGTAAGCTGCCACCTTGAACTGATGAGGTCCATGTGATACATCAGTGCTGTTGGAGAGTTCCAGTATTGGATGCAGCAGCAGTGAAATAACAGTGATATAGTTTCAGAACAGATGATGTGTGGCTTGAAGGGAAGTATGCAGGTTGTGGTGTACCAGCATATCTGCTGCTAGAATCGGGCTGCTAGAAATAACAATAGCAAACGTGGCCTTGTCCACTCTGCAGAATCTTCCATACCAACATCTGGGAGCTACAGCCAAAATTGGGAGAGCTGTTCCACAGATGCAACAATCTGACAGAGTGAATATCACAGAATTATATCTTACAGATACAGTCAGTGTGATAAGAAGAAACAGCTGAAGGTACTGTTTTCTGCAAATGCGCTGGGTCCTGGCAACATTCTGTCAATAACACTGAAGACTTGTGCTCCAATACTAGCCACACTCTTTGCCAATGTGTTCTACTGCAGTGGTATCTACCTGTCAAATGTGGAAAATTGTCCATGTATGACCTTGGCAAAATGCAGGATAGATCCAACCTGGTCAATTACTGCCCTATTAGTCAACTCTCCCTTATCAGTTATGTGATGGAAGGGGTCATCAGGTAGCGCTTGTATAAAAGCACCTACTCACTAATGCTCAGTTTGGGTTCTGTCAGGTCCACACAGCTCCTGATCTCAGTACAGCCTTGGTCTAAACATAGACAAGGAGCTAAAATGAAGAGGGCTCAACGTCAAGAGAGCATTTGACTGAGTATGTCATCTAGGAGCCCTTGGAAAAATGGTTTGATATTCTGCTTCATGAACAAGATTTTATTGAAAGTGGGTTTCCATATTTCAAAAATATCATTTGTTTAATCTGTGTTCCAGAGACTATTGGGATGATTTACAATTTCCTTTGTAATCTGGCATGTTGTTTTGATTTTTACAGGTGATGGAACCAGTCAATAACTGCTTGGCACTTCAGCATTTAGATTTGTCAGACAACAATATTTCCCTGATAGGTGACCTATCAAAACTCTTGTCTCTGCGGGTAAGATATGCAAGCAATAGTCAATCCTAATTTGAAATAATTGCTTATTCAGGACACTGTGGAAAACTTTACTCTTCCCCATATCAATAAATCACATTTTTTTTCAAACAATAAGTATGGAGCTATTTTGAAGAATATATCTGGAAAATATATATATATTTCTTTAACAGATACTGCTATTGCATGGAAATACTATCACCACACTCCGGTCTGCTTCTAGCCACCTGCCACCAGACTTGAACATCCTCTCTCTAGCTGAGAATGAGATTAGAGATCTAAATGAGGTACACCGCATTTAATTTCTTAGAAGTAATAATGCAAAACGTACATCATTCAGGTTGCTAAATAAATTTTTTAACAGTAATGTCAAGTATTAGTATCAATCTATTTTTAGTAGTATACTATATTTACATGGATGTAAATTTGCTCACTGAGCTGGAAGGTTCATTTTCAGATGTTTAATCACCATACTAGGTAACATCATCGGTGAGCCTCCAGTGAAGCACTGATGTTAGTGAACCACTTTCTTTCTAGAACACCAGTGCTTCAACGTAGGCTCACTGATGATGTTACCTAGTATGGTGATAAAACATCTGAAAATGAACCTTCCAGCTCAGTGAGCAAATTTACAGAGCAAGAAGGTTCATTTTCAGATGTTTTATCACCATACTAGGTAACATCATCAGTGAGCCTACGTTGAAGCACTGGTGTTCTAGAAAGAAAGTGGGTCACTAACACCAGTGCTTCACTGGAGGCTCACCGATGATGTTACCTAGTATGGTGATGAAACATCCGAAAATAAACCTCCCAGCTCAGCGAGCAAACTTACATCCAGAACCTCAACCTGAGCTACAAATCTTCTCAAAACTCACTAAAAATATTTTCATTCCAAATCAAATGTTTTTCGTTGCTAACAGAACGTCATGTCGTAATAAAGCTTCTTCCTTACCAATGCTTAAATGACGACAGATGTTTTCTATTAGGTTTCTTATCTTGGATTCCTTCATGAGTTGGAACAGCTGTCAATTATGAGCAATCCTTGTGTAATGGCTACCCCCTCCCTCCCTGGATTTGACTATAGACCATATATAGTCAGTTGGTGTTTAACCCTGCGGATTCTAGATGGTTATGTAATCTCACAGAAAGAGAGGTAAATGAAAATGTAGTTTCTGTTGAAGAATTATATGCTAAATCTATAAGACCTAAGACGTTCAGCTCAAAACCAAACCTTGTTCACTGAATATCTATTACACGGTAATGTTGTGCTTATGAAATAGGTTACTTTTTCTGCTAGTTTTTGTAACAAGTATTTTAGGTTTGCTACTGTAGTAGTTGGTCTCTTCAAGGACAATCCCTGAGGGCGGAGTCATATGACCTGCTAGTCTAATCGGGAACGGAACGGGGAATTGCCAAGCAGATGAATCAGGGAATTAGGCATGTACTTTATAATGTCTTCTGTGAGTAAGTAGTGTATTAAATCATTGCACTTTATAAGTTAATGGGCAGAGCTAAACTGTAAAGTTTTAGATATTAAATGATTAGCTGCAACATAAAAGTTTGACATTGGGCTTTAACGTCAAAGAACCCCTACTGATGCTACTATAAGTTGAATTTGAGAAACAATTAATGCTATATTGTATTAAGAATAGGTAGATGCTATAAATTCTCAATTGGTTAAAACTGAATTGAGACTTGTCAAACTTTTATTTACTAATGCAATGGTAAAACATCTTCAATCTAGATTTGATTGAAATCCCAAAAGAGATGATGTGTTTACTTACAAATGCACTGTCCTACACAGATGCACCTAATGTGCATTTTTCATCTTGGCATGCTGTTTTCACATTGGATGAAAAAGCAGAAAATGCTGGAAGTAAGCTTCATGTCAGTCAAGTATCTCATTATTATTCGATTATTACCCTTCTATTCCTTATTGAAACAACAGACTTGAGGACTGCACTCATTTCCTGCACCCATGGAGGTCCAGGACACTCAGTTTCCAGACACTGTCATGTCATGCAACTTCTTTACATTATCTGTTTCCACTGTCCTGCCATAAGAAATGGATTCCAAGGAACCCAACTAGGTCAGTTAGTATACTCTACTTCATTGCAACAACAAAACTTAAAGCAGATGTCTGGTTATTTCATGCAGCTTCCTGCACAGCATTGAATTAGATCCCAATTTGAATTGTTTATGATGTTGCCAAATGATGAAGGCTTGTGGCTCATTGCTGATGAAAGGCTTATACTTGAAATGTCGATTCTTCAACTCTGATCTCCAGCACCTGCAGTCCTCACTTTCTCCTGAATTTAACAGCCAAACAGGGAAGATAAATTGTAAATATCAGCTTCCTAAATTTTTATCTATCCTGCAAAAAGAGACTAGGAAATATTTCATTCTCACATCATGGGTTTCATTGACAAGGCAATAACTTATTGCCCATTTCTAGTTAGCCCTAAGAAAAAGTGAGTGAGCTGACTTTGTGAACTGTCAAGTCCTTATGATCAACATTCTCCCAAATGAATATTTTCTTTACATGATGCAGTTTTTATTGTCTGCTCTGTGTGATGCTGTAGCACAGGGTACTACTTAGTAAGTGAAATGCTGTTCAAAAGAAGAAATTGATTGTTCAAATATCTTTTTTTTCAATGTGGATCTTGTTGCTACAGTTTTTCAAAATGTCTTTTAGGCAGCCATATACAATATAAGCTGAAAAATGTGTTGGTGGAAAAGCGCAGCAGGTCAGGCAGCATCAAAGGAGCAGGACAATTGGCATCTCGGGCATAAGCCCTTCTTCGGGAATGAGGAAGGTGTGCCAAGCAGGCTAAGATAAAAGGTAAGGAGGAGGGACTTGGGGGAGGGGCATTGGGAATGCGATAGGTGGAAGGAGGTTAAGGTGAGGGTGATAGGCCGGAGAGGGGGTGGGGGCAGAGAGGTCGGGAAGAAGATTGCAGGTCAAGGAGGCAGTGCTGAGTCCGAGGGTTGGGACTGAGAAAAGGTTGGGGGGAGGGGAAATGAGCAAGTTGGAGAAATCTGCATTCATCCCTTGTGGTTGGAGGGTTCCTAGGTGGAAGATGAGGTGCTCTTCCTCCAGGCGTTGTGTTGCCATGGTCTGGCGATGGAGGAGGCCATGGACCTGCATGTCCTTGGCGGAGTGGGAGGGGGAGTTAACGTGTTCAGCCACGAGGCGGTTGGGTTGGTTGGTGCGGGTGTCCCAGAGATGTTCTCTGAAATGTTCCGCAAGTAGGCGGCCTGTCTCCCTAATGTATAGGAGGCCACATTGGGTGCAGCGGATGCAGTAAATGGTGTGTGGAGGTGCAGGTGAATTTGTGACGGATATGGATGGATCCCTTGGGGCCTTGGGAAGTGAAGGGGGAGGTGTGGGCGCACGTTTTGAATTTCTTGCAGTTGCAGGGGAAGGTGCTGGGAGTGAAGGTTGGGTTGGTGGGGGGTGTGGACCTGATGAGGGAGTGGTCTTTCCGGAACGCTGATAGGGGAGGGGAGGGAAATATAACCTTGGTGGTGGGGTCCGTTTGGAGGTGGCGGAAATGACGAAGGATGATACGATGTATCTGGAGGTTGGTGGGGTGGTAGGTGAGGACCAGTGGGGTTCTGTCCTGGTGGCGATTGGAGGGGCGGGGTTCAAGGGCAGAGGAGCGGGAAGTGGAGGAGTTGCGGTGGAGAGCATCGGTAACCACGTCTGAGGGAAAATTGCGGTCTTTGAAGAAGGAGGCCATCTGGGTTGTTCGGTATTGGAATTGGTCCTCCTGGGAGCAGATGTGGCGGAGGCGAAGGAATTGGGAATATGGGATGGCGTTTTTACAGGGGGCAGGGTGGAAGGAGGTGTAACCTAGGGAGCTGTGGGAGTCGGTCGGTTTATAGTAAATGTCATTTCCACCACCTCCAAACAGACCCCACCACCAAGGATATATTTCCCTCCCCTCTCCTATCAGCGACCACTCCCTCCATGACTCCCTCGTCAGATCCACACCCCCCACCAACCCAACCTCCACTCCCTGCACCTTCCCCTGCAAGAAATGCAAAACTTGTGCCCACACCTCCCCCCTCACTTCCCTCCAAGGCCCCAAGGGATCCTTCCATATCTGTCACAAATTCACCTGCACGTCCACACACATCATTTACTGCATGCGCTGCACCCAATGTGGCCTCCTATACATTGGGGAGACAGGCCGCCTACTTGCGGAATGTTTCAGAGAACATCTCTGGGACACCCGCACCAACCAACTCAACTGCCTCGTGGCTGAACACTTTAACTCCCTCTCCCACTCCGCCAAGGACATGCAGGTCCTTGGCCTCCTCCATCGCCAGACCATGGCAACACGACGCCTGGAGGAAGAGCACCTCATCTTCCGCTTAGGAACCCTCCAACCACAAGGGATGAATGCAGATTTCTTCAACTTCCTCATTCCGCCCCCCCAACTTTTCTCAGTCCCAACCCTCGGACTCAGCACCGCCTCCTTAACCTGCAATCTTCTTCCCAACCTCTCCGGCCTATCACCCTCACCTTAACTGCCTTCCACCTATCGCATTCCCAACGCCTCTCCCCCAAGTCCCTCCTCCCTACCTTTTATCTTAGCCTGCTTGGCACACCCTCCTCATTCCCGAAGAAGGGCTTATGCCCGAAACGTTGATTCTCCTGTTCCTTGGATGCTGCCTGACCTGCAGCGCTTTTCCAGCAACACATTTTTCAGCTCTGATCTCCAGCATCTGCAGTCCTCACTTTCTCCATGTACAATATATAAGCAATATTCCACAAATTGTTTTTACTGTGAAGCACTAGAGGAATTTCAGTGTGCTTAAATGATTTCCAATTCCATGACAATAATATTAGTTAGCTGCTAGGTCTTAATCCCTATAGTGCAGATACATGCCATTTGGCCCATTAAATCTGCACCAATCCTCCAAAGCGCATCCTGCCCGGTCACAACCCCTCACCTTATCCTGTTACTCCGTATTTACCACAGCTCATCCACCTCGCCTGCTGATCCCTTAACACTGCAATATGATGTAGTATGGCCAATCCACCTAATCTGCGCATGTTTGGACTGCGGGAGGAAGCCGGAGCATCCAACAAAAATGCAAGCAGAACCCAACGAATGTGCAAACTCCACACAGACTGTCACCTAAGGCTGGAATTGAATGCAGGTCCCTGGTGCTGTGAGAGCAACAGTGCTAATCAATGTGCCACCATATCACAAAGGACTTGACCGCCATCTTGGTAACTGGTATTTTGTGGTAGATAAGCTTCAGTAGCCCTTCAGTCATGCTCAGAAGTAATGAGACTTTTTGAAGAGACTTTTTGAGTGGAAGTGAGGAACATCACAAATATACTAAATGACATTATATAATCTACCTTGTTCTGTTTCAGTCTCAAAGCAGAGTGGCTTTATAGTCAAGGGAAAGGCCGATCGTTTCGACCTGGTCAGCATGTGCAGTTGGTTCAATATTTGGCATCAGTTTGTCCTCTCACGTCAACTCCAGCACTACAATCTGCAGAGGATGCTAAACTTGAAAAAATCCTAAGTAAACAGAGGTAAAAAGTTGCACCCACCATCTAAAAGTGGCCAAATGATTTGTGTAGATGTATACAAACAATGGATAACAAGTCCATTTTAAAATTTTCTCTTTTTACTGGTAGGAGTGTATTTGCATACTGAATTTACAAATGTTTTATACACTGATATTAATAGTGGTTATACGCACCTATATATGCAGAAGTAATGCGCGTCTGCATATACATGCACACAAATACGGATATATCCAAATGTATACATTTGAACATGAGCCTGTCCCAGTATCTTCCATTTAAAGCACTTTCTAATAGTGTGTTTCATCATCACACAAACCATAAAAATATTGGAGCTCCATTTTCATTCAGCATGGGTATTGAGCATGTGCCAAGGACTATTTTGTAATTACACTTGCTCAAGCCTGTTTTCTTAAACATACAGCTTTTTCGTTCTACCTCTCTCGACTACCTGCCCCTCATTGTGAGTAAGGACTTGGGAGATGATTGTGAGCAGGAAGGGGAGACTAGGGGATTTGGAAGGGTAAAGCAATGAGGAAAAAGTATAAATCGGTACAGTGGTAGGTTTGCAAGTGGTTCTGGAGAGGAACAAGGTGGGACGGTGTGAATCCATAAGGAGATGGAGGAGAGTGAATGGGTCAAACGAGGAAATAAGCAGAAGGGTGTGAGAGGTTCGGTATAGGGTGTCACAAAGCTGGTCCCTTTTTTTCTAAAAGCTGTTCCTTTCTCAAGGATACTGTGACCTTGATTTCTTTTTCAAAGGGGTGATAAAACTCTCCTGGCTCCGAGGTGACTAGTTAGGTACAGAGATGAAAAGGATTTTGAGAGGCCTTTTGTTTGTATGTAAACAGATGGGACTTCAGGCCAAAGTGGTCATGTTTTAGAAGTGACCTGTATAATGAAAGGGGAGTGGTCAATTCTCTTGCTGAGCAGTTCAGTCCAGAACTAGTTAGAAGTTCAGCTGTGTGGAAACAGGCTCTCTCTCTCTCTGTCCTTCTGCCCTCCTAACTTAAACCTGAAAGCATTTGTTCCATTTCTACTGTTGTTTTTAAGCGGGTTTGCTTATTGGGACTGTTGTATATATTCAGAATAGCATAATTAAGTCTAGTTTGGACAGATTGAGTTCTGTAGGGGTTCTTTATTCTGTTCTTTGTGTTTCATTGTGTAATTTTGTGAATACATTTTTGTCTGTTTTAAAACATAGTAGTCAACCTAGCTATCTTTCTCCAGGTAATTTTCACTTTACACTTGCCAAAACAAATTGCAAAGTTATGGTCTAGGCTGCCTGCTTAAGAATGTTCTGATGGTCTGGCCCAGTCCATAACAAGACAAGCAGCAAGGGACAAGTGAGCCAGGAGAACATAGCAGTAGGTGGGAGATGAAATATTAATATGAGCAATTTGAAAGAGGATTTTGGACCTGTTAGGCTTAAGGCTACCCATAAGCTTATTAATGTAAAAATTACAAGTTGAGAAAGTGAACCCACCTTTATTGCATGGTTCCTTATGTTTACTTTCAACACACCATTTTTTAGGAACGCATTGGGAGTGCTGAATGTAAGATAATTTATGTACATTTCCATTTAAGTAATATAAAAAAGTGCCTTTCGCAGAATTCCACTGCAGAATATGACTATTTAATCTATGCTAATCTTTCAGAACAATAACGTCAGATATTTTTGAGAGATATTAAGGCGATTGCCTCAATACAGTCTACCTGTTTGGCTGATGTTATGTCAAAAATGGACAAAATCAATTTCATTCTATTAATCTTTTACTACCCAAACTTACAACTCTAGTTCCTGATTTTATTCACCTGCCCAGCATTACGTTCAGACTGAATCTGAGTAGACATATCCTCAATCTTTTTTTGATCCTAAATTGTTTTCTATTTGTCTCCAAAATAATCTGTTTCCATTGCTGCAGTTTTCCCTACTTTCTTATTCTTAATACCTTGAAATGCTTACCTAGTATTGTATTGGTCACTTGTAGGTTTGGCCAATCCAATGTTCCCACTGAACCCCCCCCTTCATTTCCACCCTTCATTACTTACAGCTCATTTAAATGTCACTGCCGATATTTCATTTTTCACAAAGTCTCACTCCTCGTTATTTCTGTCATGTTAATTTCTGTTGGTTTCCCATTACAAAATATGCTGGCCAAAGTCTGTATTAAGAATAAAGGTGAAGTGAATACAGTAGTACTCTCGCTATTAGGGACTAAATCAGACAGCAGTCTCTTGAGTTTTCACACACATGGTTAAATGTGCAGGGAATCTGTAAGTCGCTATCAGATTTGATCTTGCTACTCTTAGATTTGTTCCACAATACCTCACCAATCTACATAGCATTAGAATTCGTATACAGATGTGAAGTAAAGCTGCTTGCCCATTCTCAAAAATGTTAGAGAGCTTGTGCAGTTCTTTTATCCACCACATAATTTATTTGACATTGAAATAGAGTCCTAGAGCTGTACAGCATAGAGACAAATCCTTCGGTCCAACTCATCCATTCCGACCAGATGTCCTAAGTTAATCTAGTCCCAATTGTCAGAATTCAACCAATATCCCTCTTAAACCCTTCCTGTTCATACACCCATCCAGATGCCTTTTAAATGTTGTAATTGGTCCCCCCAACCTCCACTACTTTCTCTGACAGCTCATTCCATACACACGCCACCCTCTCTGTTTAAAAGTTGCTCCTTGGATCCCTTATACATCTTTCCCCTCTCATCCTAAACCTATGCCTTCTAGTTTTGTATTGACTTACCCTAGGGAAAAAACCTTGTCTATTCACCCTATCCATGCCCCTCATGATTTTATAAACTTCTATAAGATCACCCCTCAGCCTCCAATGCTCCAGGGAAAAAAGCCCCAGCTTATTCAGCCTCTCTCTCTCTCTCTCTCTCTCTCTCTCTCTCTCTCTCTCTCTCTCTCTCTCTCTCTCTCTCTCTCTCTAGCTCAAACCCTCCAACCCTGGTAATATCCTTGAAAATCTTTTCAGAGCCCTTTCAAAACATTCTTCCTACAGCAGAGAGACCAGACTTGCACTCAGTATTCCAAAAATGTCCTAACCAATGTCCTCTCAACTCCTATAGTCAATGCACTGACCAATAAAGGCAAGCATACTTCTTCACAATCCTATCTATCTGGGACTCCACTTTCAAGTAACTATGAACCTGCACTCCAAGGTTATTTTGTTCAGCAACACTCCCCAGGTCCTTATCATTCAGTGTATAAGTCCTGCCCTGATCTGCCTTTCCAAAATGCTGTACCTCACATTTATCTAAATTAAACTCCCATCTGCCACTTTTTGGCCTATCTGATTAAGGTCCAGTTGTAATCTGTGGTAAGCGCCTTCACCGTCCACTACACCACCAATTTTGGTGTCATCTGCAAACTTATTAACCATGCCTCCTATGTTCAGAAACGTTGATTTTTAAGGTGTTGTGCCTCATTCATCAGAGTTTAATTGTTAGAAATTTTTACTCATTCTTTTTATTTTATATTTCTATCAACCCCATCTGTATATCTCTATTTAGCTTTCATACTATGAATTATGTATGCAAGTTCATATTTCCTGATTTAGATTCCACTTGAAATTATTCTTTGTCTTGTTCACCTGCTACAAATCCTGTTTAGAGGGCAACATTCTGCTTAAAATCATTTATGCTTCATGGTTGTTAATCTCTGCTGTTCCTCTGCTGATGATTGTATGAAATGGGCCGTTCAATTGTTTATGGATCCTTCATACTTCTAAATTCTAATCTAGACATGTGGTAATCTGCTGTTTGCCAAGATTCCATCTATTTCAAGTTGGTTAATGTAACTTTCTTGGACTTTAGCCTCACATTCTGGAATGTTCTGTTAAAAGTCTTGCAAACCTTCTGTCCCTTTTAAACTCCATCCTTAAAACCTTTCTCTGTCTTCTGTGATGTCTACTATCTCCTATCCTATTGGTAGTTAACCTCTGTTTCCATCATGTCAAGTGCTTTGGGGAGCACTTTTTATTTTCAGGAAGCAATGTTAATTGAATTTATTGATTACCTTAACAATTATTACCTGTGGGATTGCAGTTTGTAGAAATAAAATAAAGGGAAATTTTGTTGACCTCAAACCTACATATTGAGGTAATGTTGGAGAGTATAGTCTTCCAGAGGATAATGCTCTACATCATACGCATATTAAAATCAAATAGTTGGAATTTTATGAATTTGAGAGTAAGTAATAGCAATTAAGCAGTAACTTGGTTTCAACTACTCTAAAATTTGTTGCACTGAAAATTTCCTTCCATAATTAAATGTCAGGTGCAGAGAATTCCTAAAAACTAAGGCATCTGGAAAATGATTTGAATACTAAGGTCCAATTATATAACGTGATATCAAGTGTTTTCAGTCCTTCACATCTCCATCTATGGCAATTACAGTGATCATAAAATCAATGCAGTGAATGGAATAAATTCACTTTGTTTTACATTGCACCATTTACGGGACATGTGAAAGTTGTTTGGCTCATTGAGTCCATGTCTGCTCTCCATGGAGCAGTCCATTCGGTTCAACTCCCTGTTCAATCCCACTAATGCTACAAGATCTTTTTCTCATGAGCCAATCCGATTTCCTATTAAAATCATCAAATATCTTTGCTTCCACCTTGTCAGCAGTGAGTTCTAGATCATAATCACTCAGTGCATTATGAAAATATTCTTTCAATCACTCTGTTGCCCAAGACCAGTATGAAAAAAATTAACAGGCCTCAGCTGGTGTTCTGTGTGTTGTTCTGATTGCCACAGTATGGGAGGGATATATTTACACTAGAGAGGCTGCAGAAGACATTCACTAGGATGTTATCTGTGCAATGGCAATTCAGTTGTATACAGAGACTAGATAGGCTGGAGTTATTTTCTTTAGAGCAGAGAAGACTGAAGGGGGAAATCTGAATGAGGTGTACAAAGTTCTGAGGGGCATACACCGTGGAATTAGGAGCAACTTTTCCCTTTAAAAGGGTCAATAACCATGGGGCACAGTGTGTAGATAAGGAGCTGGAGATGTAGAGAGATTTTAGAGGAAATAATTTTTCATCAAGGGGTTGTGGGTATCTGGAACTCCTTGCCTGAAAGAGTGGTAGAAGCAGGAATCCTCAAGACATTTAAGAACTTTTTAGATGAGAACTTGAAATGTACTAGCATATAAACCAAGGGTCAAGTGCTAGAAAATGGGATTGGGATTATTGGACATTTGATGACTTGCGCAGATACGATGGAATGGGCTGTAAAAACTAATTCTATGACCGTAAATTGGTACTCAATAATCCTTGTGTTATCAGCTAATAGGATTTTTTTCGTTTGATCTTGTAGACCTCCATCAAATCTTGCTACATCCTCCTTTATTCCATGGAGGAAAAGCCCAGTTTTTTCATCCTAACCTTGTAGTTAAAATTCCTCCCTCTGAATTACTTTGGTAAATCTCTTACACACCCACTCAAAAAGTCTCACATCCTTTCTAATGTGCACTGATTAGAACTGGATGCAATGTTCAAGCTGGAGCTTAACCAGGCACTTACAGAAGTTCATTTTGACTTGCCTGCTTTTGTAGTCAATGCCTCTTTTTGCAAAGCTCAAGATTCTGGGCAGCTTATTTTGTTTTCTTGGTCTGATGCTAGGCTTCACCAAATGGAGCTTCTGGAGAAGTTCCAGAATAGCAGCCATATTTCACAATCAAGTCCAACCCGAGAATTGTCATTTCAGAGTGAGCGCAACAGCCCAACTCAAAGTTGCGATGGTCATAATGTAAAAGGTAAGAATCCACAAATTTACAGTAGCTGAAAAATGATTAAAGTATGTTTGAATGTGGGGCCCTTCCATTTTATTTGCACTGGGATGCAATGTTTTTGATTTTATGTTTAAATTAGTTTATAACCCCTGTGTCTCGAGCATTTGATGAATTTAATGTGATATAGGAGCTTTGCAGCAATCTGTTGGGTTTCTGTTAATGATTTCTGACAACTCCACTCAATGGTTCGATACCTAGTAGAAATAGAACAAACTTAATGAGAAAGAGCTTTGATATAGTCACAGACAGTAGGCTTATGCTTCAATTTAGCTCATATGCAGTCAGGAAGCAAATAGCTGAATGGATAATGAATTATCTTAAAAGAGCACAAAGAATTATGATAACCATAGTCATTCAGATTGGAAGAAAGTAGAACATGGTGTTCTACAAGCATCAGCATAATTTAGAGTGCTGAGATCAGCATAATTTACATTAATCCTTAGTACTGAGTAACTTAGTATCAGAATTTACAGATGATACCAAAGTAGGGAGAGGGAATGAAACAAAAATGCTATGTAATACGAGATAAAACACTTGCCACTTACATCCAAGTTTTGTAATGAGCCTTAACAAATAAATGTGAGATGCTGCATTTTGGAAAGACAAATCAGGGCAGGTCTTGTACGTTTAATGGTAAGTTTCTGGGAAATATTGTTGAACAAAGAGACCTTGGAATGCAGGTTCATAGTTCATTGAAAGTAGAGTCACAGGTTATAGGATAGTGAAGAACACGTTTGGTATGCTTTTCTTTATTGGTCTGAGCATTGAGTATAAGAATTGTGAGGTCATATTATGGCTGTACAAGACATTGGTTAGGCCACTTGTGGAATATTGTCTGCAATTCTAGTCTCGCTGGTAGAGGAAGGATGTTGTGAAACTTGAAAGCGTTCAGAAAAGATTTACAAGGATGTTGGCAGGATTGGAGGGTTTGAACTATAGGGAGAGGCTGAATACACTGGGTCTGTTTTCCCTAGACCGTCGGAGGCTGAGGGGGGAATGGAGGTTTATAAAATTGTGAGGGGCATGAATAGGGTAAATAGACAAAGTCTTTTCCTTGGGGTGGGGGAGTCCAGAACTAGAGGGCAAAGGTTTAAGATGAGGGGAGAAAGATTTAAAAGAGACCCAAGGGGCAACTTTTTCACGGAGAGGGTATTGTATGTCTGGAATGAGCTACCAGAGGAAGTGGTGGAGGCTGGTACAATTACAACATTTAAAAGGCATCTGGATAGGTATACGAATAAGATGGGTTTCGTGGGGTATGAGTTGAAAGCTGGCAAGTGGGACTAGAATGAGATTAGGATATCTGGTTGGCACGAACAAATTGGACCAAAGGGTCTATTTCCGTGCTGTACATCTCTATGACTTTAATATATTTTCATAGGGAAAATAGAAACAAAATCTATATATCAGAAAATAATAAACCTGGAGTAGAAGAGCATAGCAAGCTAGCACTCATTAGCAACAGCATTAGAATTGAGCAAAGCATTAAATATATGCAGTTATGAATTGCCATAATCCAATCGAACGATGAAACAGGCTTGTGCGGGTTAGATGATCCATTCCTATTCTTGTGCTTTCCCCATGTCTGAAACAGGGCATGTTCGAATGAATCAGATTAGTAGCATCAATTCTTGAAAGATTGCGTACGACAGAGAATTTCAAATTTCTAATCAGGGAGATGTGTTGATTGGAAAGGTTGGGTCAATGCCTTGGGAAGACGGTAATTGGAGCAGTGAGAGATCATTTAAATTGATGATATAGGTTGGAGCAAATCTCTCATATATGGTAATGAGTTAAGAATAAGGACAATGAAGAGACAAAGCAAAATAGCAAAAACTTATTTCAAAATGGCACCTAGACAATCAATTCCAAAGAGAGCTCCTCGATGTACAGCTCTCTTTGGCTATTTCCTACCATCCTTTGCTCTTTCTCATCTTTTCTTTTGAACTATTTTAAGTTCTCCAGGCTCTAATATTGAAAGCATTTTAACCTGAGATTCAAGTTAATTGCCAGTTTAGATGACGTATTAATTTTAAATACTAATCCCCTCCCCTTGTCATCTCTTTAAAGATCTGAATCTTTTCCAAAATTTAATTCAAACTCCTAGACTTGTCTGGATATCAATGCCATACTTGTGCACTTGAACTACATTGGACTAAACTATAAGAGTTTATTAATTTGCAACTCTTCTCCCACAACTGTGACTGAGAGATTTCTGCCTTCTCTTATGCATTTCAACTTCATTATGTGCCTGGCCAGAAACTCAGTACCTGAGTTGAAGTAAACTTCTGCTCCAGGAATGTAGAGTGGCCTAAACACTACCACTGTATTTTTTTTACCTTCAGCCAATTCTGTACACTTACTGAAACTTCATTTACACCAAAATTATCTCTATCAGTATGTCCTTTGATACCCTCAAATGCCTCTGGACCTCAGTCATTGTACCCATTAAAAATTTGGATGGTCATGAGTGCATTCCTGCTGATGTATATAAATATTATTTTACCCTTAGACATCTGACTTTAACTCTGGATATTCACCTAATGTCTCCAATTTGTTTCCCATTTACTATTGGATTGTGCTTTGTAACCACCCATCTATGTACTTTGTATTTTCCCTGAATCTAGTCATGTGCACATTTGCAGCTGCTCTGGATTTGAGTCAATCACTTACATTTCCCCTTGTCCTGAATTTACATTTTTTAATTGTTTCTTTGTCTCCTCATTCCCTCTCCTGAGTTCACTTTGTTTATCGGACCTTCCTTAGCCATATTTTCATTAAACTACTTGCCAACAAACGTCTAATCCTGATCCCAGTATTAATGGTTCCTTCTCCCCAGGTAATGTTCTGTCTCTCTTTTCAAATCTGTAACCATTGTTTCTCAATAACTAACCCTTAATCCTCCATCAGCTCTGCAAGTTATCACCCTGTCTCCAGCTTCCCTTTCTTCTCCCTAGCCCTTGAATGTGGTGTTGTCACCCAAATCGATGCCCATGTTTCCCAAGATTCCATATTTGAATCCAATTGGATTTCTGACCATGCTCCAGTCATTATACTGAAAACAGTTGTGAACAAAGCCATAAATGACACCTTATTTGCCTAAAGCAAACTATCCTTTATGTCCTCCTCGGTCTGCCCACAGCCTTGACACTGGTGATTTCTCTATGTTCCTCAAATGCCTTCCACAATCATATGGCTAGTTGGGCTAGTTGCGCTCACATAGTTCCACTTTTGTTTATAATAGCCAAACTATTACTTGCAATAGTTTCTCTTCCCACTCCCACACTGATAACTCTGCTATTCCCAAAGCATCAGTTGTTGGATTGGAAATTCTGAAGGAACAGGATATTCTGAAAGGAGCCGGTGAGCAGCCAGAGGTTGTGGTCCATTTGCATACCAATGACACAGGCAGAAGGAGAGATAAGGTCTGCACAGGGAGTTAAGTAGGAAGTTGGCAAGCAGGACCTCTAGGATTGTAATTTCAGGATTACTTCCTATGTTATATGCCAGTGAGGCTTGGAATAGGAAGATAGTACAATTAAATATATGGCTAAAGAGCTAGTGTAGGAGGGATAGCTTTAGGTATGTGGGTCATTGGGATGTCTTCTGGGGCAGGTGGAACCTGTACAAAAATGACAGATTGCACCTAACTGGAGGGGAACTAATATCCTGGCTAGGAGGTTTGATACTGTCATTTGGGAGAGTTTAAAATAGTGTGATAAGGGAGTGGGAGCCAGTATGTCAGCAAGTAAAATGACCAAGGAGGAGTTTGAGACTAAGGTCAGTAAGACTAAGAGGAAGAACAGACAGGGAGAGGTTACTGATCACAGTGGAACTGACAGTCTGAGGCGCATTTGTTTTAAAGGTTTTGCAAGATGGACTGATTAGTAAAGTTAGATCTCATGGAATTCAGAGTAAGCTTGCTAATTGGATACAAAATTGTCTTTATGTTTGAAGACAGAGGGTGTTGTTTTTTTGGACTGGAGGCCTGTGACCAGCAGTGTTCTAAAGAGATTGGTACTAGGTCGACTTTTGTTTGTCATTTATATAAATGATTTGCATAATGATAAAGGAGACATGGGTAGAACATAGAACATTACAGTACAGGCCCTTCGGCTCTCGATGTTGCACCGACCTATCATAACTATCTGAAGCCCATCTAACCTACACTATTCTATGTACATCCATATGCTTGTCCAATGAGGGGTAGTAAGTTTTGCGGATGACACCAAAATTGGTATTATAGTAGACAGTGAAGAAGATCATCTAACATTACAAAGAGATCTTGATCAGTTGGGTCAATGGGCTGAGGAGTGGCAAACTGAATTTAATTTGGATAAAAGCGAGATATTGCATTTTAATAAAGCAGGGCTTATACAATTAATGGTTGGCCTTGGGTGATTTTGGAGAACAGATCTATGGATTGAGGTACCTAATTCTTTTGAAATTTGTGTCACTAGTAGACAGGATGGTTAATAAGGTGTTTAACATGCTTCCTTTCATTACTCAGATCGTTCAGTGTAAGAGTTCGGACATCATTTTGACGTTTTACAGGACTCTGGTGAGGCCTCTTTCAGAGTACCGTGCGCAGTTCTGGTCATCCTGTTTTAGAAATAATATTATTAAACTGCAGAGGATTCAGAAACGATTTACAAAGATGTTGCTGAGAATAAAGGATTTGAGTTATAAGGAGAGGCTAGATAAGTTAGGACTTTTTTTTAACTGGAGTGTAGGAGGTTGAGGGGGATATTAAAGAAGTTTATAAAATCATGAAGGTTTATAGATAAGGTGAATAGCAAAGGTCTTTTCCCTAAGTTCAAGACTAAGGGGGCATATATTTCAGGTGAGAGGAGGAAGATTTAAAAACGATATGAGCGGCAACTTAAATTATGCAGAGGTTCATGTGTGGAATGAACTTCCTGAGGAAGTGGTGGATGTGGGCACAGTTATAAAGTTTAAAAGATATTTGGATAAGTACGTGAATTGGAAAGGTTTGGAGGAATATGGGGCAAACACAGACCCCTTGGACTAGTTTAATTTGGAAACTTAGTTGGCATGGACTGGTTGGGCTGAAGGATCTATTTCCATGCTGTATGACTCCTATGATTCCTGTGTACCCTACTAATCAGTACAAGCCACTTTGAAAAAGACCTGTTTATTCCTCCTTTGTTTTCTGTCAGCAACGAGTTCTCAATCCATACCCCTAATCTCATGTTTAGCTTTACCTGCTAATCCCTTAAGTGGAACTTTTTCAAAAACATGTTAATAGCATGGAGCTAAAATAGTGACATGAATTTACTGTTAGATTAAGAGAAAATAGTGTATCTTTGAAGTGATGTAACTATTAAGTAATATGCATAAACCTTTTACTGTTCATCAAGAATGGGTTTAGCGTCTGTCGAAGATATCAAGTGGGCATCTTTTCCCACAAGCTATCAGAATCACCAAGAATGATCGTTGGCCGTGAAACTACCTAAAATATGCTAAATCATATCTAACATTGAGATGGCGACTGTAGTGAAGACTTTGGCAGTTATAGCATGCTGGCAGCTGTGACCTCCACTACTTCCTATTAACAGAAACCAAACATGACTGCTTCCCTTGAGCTGGTTAACCGAGTTGATGTCAAGGAATATGAGATTTTACAGCATTGCTGTGCACAAGCACAAAAATAATTCTGCTTTCATGCTACAAAGCTAAAATTCTTTTTTTTGTTATATTGTAGAACCCGTAATTCGAATTAACACATGGATTGGACCAACTGGCCATGGAGACCAATGTCAGACAGTTGAGCAGTTCTCATCAGGACAGACTGCAGGGACTTGTCATAGTGAGCTCTTCTTGGAGGATATTCAGACTGATGAAGACAAACTTAATTGCAGTCTTCTTTCTTCAGAGTCTACATTTATGCCTGTAACCAATGCAATGTCTCCTCTTTCACCTTCCAGCGATCTAAGGCTTCCGGGAGATATCCTGGCTGTAGAGACTGATGTTATGTCATCATTGCATTTGGAAACTGGCGATATGCATAAGGATAGCGATGATCAAAAATATCAGAGGGCTGCAAGAAGAACAGAAAACTATGGAGGATGGATGGAAAAAGCCATCGAAAAAAGTAAAGAAGGGAATGACAGCAAATTGTTCCATGTATCCAATACAATCAAATCATGTGTAAATATTAGTTCAAATGTAAACAAATGCCTAGAGTCGGCTGCATTAACAAAAGAGCACAGTTTGCTGGATAACAGATTCCCCAAACAGCCACAAATGGAAGTTGACCAGAAGATGGTGGGAGAAGACTCAAAGCCAGATAAATCTGGTTCATCTGTAACAGTTGAGCCAAATCCAGCACTTCTAAATAAAATTAATACAGCAGCCATAAAGATTCAAGCACTCTGGCGAGGATTCTACACCAGGAATTGCAATAAGAAGGGGAAGGAAGTACGTTGTGAAATCCGGCTGCGTAGGATGCAGGAACATGTACAATACTTGACTGAGGAAGTAATCAGGTGAAATACTTGAGAGGGAGGGGTTCGTTTCTCTTTTTGAGAACTCTGATTAAATATATCTTAATTAATCTATCTCAGATTTAAACCTAAGAATTGATTTAGCATGAATTGCTATTTGTAGATGAGAGTTCTATCACTGTAGGTGTAGATCTATTTCCTAACTTCATTGTTGAAAGGTCTGACTCAAAGTTTTAGACAGTGCCTCTGAGGCTTAGTTGCCCTAAGGTAAACTCTGAGACAAAAGTGAGGACTGCAGATGCTGGAGATCAGGCACCATCTGAGGCGCAGGAAGATCAACGTTACAGGCAAAAGCGCTTCATTAGGAATTCCTGATTAAGGGCTTTTGCCCAAAATGTTGATTCTCCTGCTCCTTGGATGCTGCCTGACCTGCTGTGCTTTTCCAGCACCACATTCTTGAATATACATTCTACGACTCTATGTAAAAATAGTATCTTTCTCCCTACCCTGTCTATTCCATTATTAACTTTAGAACTCTGGTCATATCACCCCTTTGCCTTTTAATTTTCAGAGACTTAGTTTGTGTAATCCTCCTTTGTAATTTAACCCTTGGAGTACATATTATCATTTTGGTAAGTCCACATTGTAGTCCTTTTGACATTAACATACTTTTTCTAAAGTTTAGTGCCCAGAATAGTTCACAGGACATGAGCACTGGACTAACCAGAGCTTTGTGTTGCTGTAGCATGACTTCTTCTCCTGCATTTCTGTCCTCAATAAGTAGTGGTTCATGTTGCATAAACCTTTTGGATCATTTTCTGTGTCTTTTCGTGATATTTAAATGAGATGCACCTGGATCCCAAAGTCATTTTGGTTCTTCGTTGTTACTCACTTTTCATTCTTTGGGAAATCCTAGAACATACAACAATACAGCACATTCCAGGCATCTACCACCCTTTGTGTTTTTAAAAAACAACTTGCCTCATGCATTTCCTTCATTTTCCTGCCCTCACCTTAAACCGATGCCATCTAGTATTTGATGATCAATGTTAAGTTGGCAAGTTAGATACAAAATTGACTTAATCGTAGATAGCGGGTACTTGTGGAGGGGTGTTTTTCTGATTGGAAGTCTGAGACCAGTTGTGTTCTGTTAGGATCATTACTGGGACCTCTCTTGTTTGTAATACATATAAATGATTGGATAAAAATATAAGATGTCTGATTAGTAAGTTTGCAGACAGTATGAAAATTAATGGTGTTTTGGAAAGTGAGGAAGGTTATCAAAGAATACAGCAGGATTTGTATAGATTAGTTGGAAAGTTGGGCAGTGAAATGATAGATGGAGTGTAATCCAGACAAATATAAGGTGATGCATTTTGGGAGGTCAAATGCAAGAGAAAAATATATAATAAATGGCAACACCCTTAGGAGCATTGATAATGAGGGGAGTCTTTGGGTGCGAGTCCATAGTTCCCTGAAAGTGATAACATAAGTGAATAAAGTGGTTAAAAAAGCATATAGCATACTTGCCTTCATCAGTATGAAAGTCGCCAAGTCTCGTGGTCGCTGTATAAAGGTATTAGTTAGGACACATTTGACTTATTGTGTTCAGTTCTAATGGCCACACTACAAAAAAGATGTGGAGGCTTTTAAGAGAGTGCAACATGATTCACCACTATGTTGTCTGGATTGGACTGTATTAGCTTTAAGGAAATTTTTGACAAACTTGGATTATTTTCGCTCAAGTTTCAGAGGCTGAGGGACAACCTGATAGAAGTATATAAAATTATGAGCGGCATGGATGCAGTGGATAGTCAGAGTCTAAGTGAATGAACTTGCATTTGCCTACACTGAAATCTATTTGCACAGTCACTTAATTACTACCTGTATACACTTATGCTTGCATTTAATCTGCTTACACTGATTCTGATGATTTTTGAGTCTTCGTAAGTTTGGGTATGTCACTTTTTACTCACATCATGTAGGTCATTAAAACGTTTGGTCAATTATTGCAATGTGAAATAGATCCTTGCAGAGCACTGCAAAATACATCTTGTCACTTGAAGTAGTTGGTCTTTGTTGCTGTTCTCTGTCCCGATGTGCAATTTTCTAACCAGGTCTGTAACCTGTCTGCAATGCCACGTTTCAAATTTAATTAACAGTTTTTTTTAATGAAGAGCATTATCAAATATCTCAAGTCTGTATGAGTCACGTCAAGGTTTGCAGAAATCTAGCCCAGCGTCTAGTAATTTTCCAACAATTGATATTGGATAATTGGTGCATTATGACGTGTTTTCCTATTTCATCTGTCTTGAAAAGTACAGTAATTTTCAATTTTCCAATGTAACAGATGGATCCCAAATCAAGTTCACTTTGGAAGACTTTCACCAGGTTTGTAGGTAACACAAGAATAAATGGGAAGGCAAATGGTGAGAACAATAGAGTCTGCAGAGGGTCATAAAGCAGTTAAGTGAGTGGGCAAAAACTTGGTAGATGAAATATAATATTAAGAAATGGTCGGAAGAACAGAAGAGTTGGATATTATTTCAATAGAGAGACTCTGTACAGTGGGCTTTGGATTATTTATGCATGGATCACAAAAAGCTAGCATATGTGTTCCATGGGTAATAGGGAAAACAAATCGACAGCTGGTCTTTTTCAAAGGAATGGAGTGTTACAGTAGGGGACTCTTACTGAAACTGCACAAGGTGCTAATTAGACCACAGCTAGAATAGTTTTGTTCCCTTTGTACAAAAAACAGAAATTGCTGATGAAACACAGCAGCATCTACGGGAAGAAAGCAAAGTTAACATTTTCAAGTCTGGTGATTCTTCTTCAGAGCTTTCCCCATATCTCAGGTAAGATATTACTGGCATTAGAGACAGTCCAGAGACATTTTATTACATACATTCTGTGTATAGAGGGATTTTCTTGGACATGTGAAGAATAATAGAAGACCTTATTAAAATATATAAGATTCTGAGGGAGCTACCTAGTAGATGCAGAGGGATTGTTTGCTCTTGTGGGAGAGTCTAAGGCCAGAGGATATAATCTGAGTAAGGAATCACCCATTAATACAGATGAAGAATTTCTTTGAGTGTACTGAATCTGTGGAATTCTTTACCTTGGTGAGGTGTTAAGGCTACATTGTTAAGAATATTCAAAGCTGAGGTAGGCAGATTTTTAGTTGCTAAGCATCAAAGATCATGGGGATAATGCAGGAAAGTGGTACTGAGGATTATCAGTTCAATCATGATCTCATTGAATGGTAGAGGAGACTCAAAAAGCTGAGTGCCATATTCCTGTTCCTTTGTTTTATGGCCTGTAGTTAGGGCATATGCAATATGCTCACCTAATTTCAAATCCTGGGATGAAAACCTCTGGTATTAGGAATTTGATAGTTCTTAATGCATTATTTTCTTGATGTATTATTTTGCTTACATTAATTGTATTAAGTTTGGTGTTTCATATATTATGAATTTCACTGGGTGTGCCATGTTGTGAATTTTGCATTAATATTTAGTAGAGGAAAAGGAATTGTTCAGTATGTTCAGCATTTCTTATTTCATTGGCAATATCGCTGTTATCGGTTTTGAAGGGGCCCTGAATCTCTTTAAAGTGTCAGAATCTTTAAAGGGAAACATCGCTGAAGGGGAAGTGAGAAAAAGTATTTTTCTAACTTTCCTTCGCTCTCTCCCTCGGGGAGAAAGTGAGGACTGCAGATGCTGGAGATCAGATCTGAAAATGTGTTGCTGGAAAAGCGCAGCAGGTCAGGCAGCATCCAAGGAACAGGAGAATTGACGTTTCAGGAATAAGTCCTGAAGAAGGGCTTATGCCCGAAACATCGATTCTCCTGTTCTTTGGATGCTGCCTGACCTGCTGCGCTTTTCCAGCAACACATTTTCAGCTTCGCTCTCTCCCTCATCAATATGTCCTAAATGACCTGCATACTCTCCGTTATACTCCCTACTTCTCGAATACGTGCTTTCCAAAAATGTTTCAATTTTGTTTATCTATGTTTGGACCTTTGTAGATGGAGGAAAGAATATGAAGAAGAACGTATGCAGAGGATGGTGCAGGAAGAAGCTATAAAGTTTTTATGGAACCAGGTAACTTTTCTTGATGCTTGTGGCTCAATGAGATTGCTTATCCCAAAAATAAATGAATTTATTCCCATCACATAACTATGTCTTTTAAAATTGAATATTGTTAATGAAGGGCATATTGCACATATTCATATTTCCAATAATCAAAGAGTATCAAAAAAGGAAACATTTAGGAAATACACTATTAATATTTCCTTGAAGGACTTGGATAATGCAGAAGCTTGAGATAGTTTCCTTAAAATAGAACAGTCATGCCCAGTAAAAAGCATACATACCTTAAAACATGGTTTGTGTCATAGTGGAAGCATCTGGATCTCCCAATATTTATTCAAAAACAGACCGTGATAAACTCTTAAGATAGCTGCCAAGAGGTGTCCGGTGAAATTTGCAACTCAAGACAGTCTGTCATGATTCTGCAAAGTACCAATCTGTGTTATAGTGATTGGGAGTATTCTCCTTGAACTGATGTGTATATATACAACATTCCTTGAGGATTTTCATGCTTGCCATTGTTGAAATCTATCCCAAAACACTGGCACCATGTATTCCTAGGGGCTGTCTCTAAATTTACAATGTAACAAAGGAGAGCTGACCAGGCTAGTTATCCACAGCTTATGAAAGACTATTTTCACTTTCTATTGAATGTCACTTCAGCAACACAGTAACTAAATAGTCGACGTTCTTGAGCCCCTTCACCTGTTGATCAATTTTACTACTGGAAAAAAACACACTTTAAACTCACCATTTGGTTTTTTTTTCAGAGTTCGTTTTTTACTCATTTACTGTTGTGCATCACCCACTATTAATAGAATATAATTACTGTCTGACAAATTAACTTGGGAAGTTTCCACTGTAAATGCAGATGTAAGACATTACAATAGCAATACAAAAATTTTAAAATGGGCATCTGTACCACATGCTCTGAAAACAAAATACTTGAATGTTAACTCCCATGCCCTACACCCTTGAAGTTTAACTGGTACATTACAAGGCCTTTTTAAAATTTCCAAAGGCCACTATGTATTTATGTCTCTGTGGCCACTTATCTGGTCCATTTTGAATCGAAGGTCGGCCACATTAATGTATAATCTTCCACTTCCCACATAATCATTTTGGTCCTAGCATGATGTTCACCATTATCTATACTCCATCTAAAGTCACCAGACATGGTTACGATTGAGGAGATGGAGATCTGTAAACAGTTTCTCATTCAGGTCACAACAGTCCTGATGGTGCAATGTCTGAAACCTCTCTTCTTCAATCCCTTTATAATTGGTCTGATTGGCAGTATTGATACAGCAGCAATGGTCCTATCCAATCCATATTCAGTAGTCTTTCCTGTTTTCAACATGCTGCTTTTTATAACTTTAATAAACCCGATAATGCTGTCTCTGCTCTATTCCCAGAGGCCTGCATCAATACCAGGATCTGTTTAAAGACTCCAAATAGAAAACTATTCCACTTGAAGAGAACTTTTTTGTTTCCCCTTTAACATGAATACTCCGTGTTCAGAGCTGCCAAACAGAAATGATAGGCTGATCCAACCCCACTGCAAGTAGCTTCCTATTTACCCTTTGCTCCTTATATAATTCCAAATGATTGCCACGTTACAATCAGGAAACCAAATAATCATCTTTCTGAATACTCACCAGCCCATAGTGGTTGAGGGGAAATTGCACAAAACCAATTACAGGCTTTCCCATCAAATGGGTCATCCCACAGGTTGGAGATGGGTTTAAAATTTTGACATCTGACCCAACCCAACCCACTCATTCTTGAGTATTAACATTCAGCCCAATAAGTAAGTGATTGGAAATTAATATTAAATGTGCAAAACATATGTATATGCATTTAATCTTATGGATTATAAAAATATCTATTTATCTATGTTTTCATTCTATTGTTCTTTTCATCTTTGATGCAGGTTCAGAGCCTACAAGAATGGCAAATATGCATGATGCAGAAGCAGAATGGAGTATTGCAGCCTGACACTAAAGAATCCATTTCCCCTCAACATACGTTTATCCACTCATCTCAATGCATGCCACAGTCTCACCTCTTGAATAACCACCTGAGTCCAAACTCTGGACAAGTTACTCACTTGGGCTGTTCATTGCAAGAGTTTCCCGATTCTGGCTTTCAGTCATCAGGCATCACCCATAATTGTCTCCAAGATTCCCTGAATTCTCATCGGAGTTCTTCAGCAGGGAGCACGAACACAGTTGTAGAACTCCCCTGTGTCGTTACAAAAGACACTGAGTGTTTGACTGAAGAGCTTCAGGAGCCAGACACTCTAGATTCCAGTCTCACACCCAGCAGTAAAGAAAATTCCGATAACAGTGAACAGGACAGCAGTCTTATACAGCAGTATCTTAATTCATTAAGGCAACTAGATGCTGAAGAAGATGAACCAAGTTTTAGCAGGAGAACAGAATGCAGTACTATGAACAATGTTCATGATTCCCTCTGTGGTGCTTCAGTGCAAATGTCTGGAGATTCTAATACTAAGTTTCCAGAGGTTTTCTGTCAGGCACAAGAGGGTGTCATTGAAATTGACATTGTGGACTGTGTAGATGTGCAAGGAAAAAGTCACGAGCCAATTTTGAAGCATTGTGTAGATGCCAATAACTAAGTAACTGCAGTCAGTTAGGAACAGTGCTAATAAAATCATTTTCTGACAAGATGCATACTTATGTGAAAGCAATATTTGAAGGCATAGAAATATTCCATATGCTGAAAATGCTACTTTTGAAAATGAAATGTTATCGTGATAATTATATCATATACCAATTTTCAGAAACTTTGTTAGGATATGATTTAAATGGAACACTATCATTTAATTATTTAGTTTTTTCTTGTCAACATTCCAGCTAACAATGATTTGCAGCCCCAATATCTACAATCTTAACATTTTTGAATGGCTTTTACCGTTCTGAAAAAAAGATTTCCTCTCTTCTCTTCTGTTGATGTACTGAGCCATTCACAATTCCTGGTTCAAAATCCACACATCCCTTGACATCTCCTCTCAGCATGATAGCACAACCAAGATTATTGCATTCCTGTATCATCGTGGTGATTTCACACACCAGACTAGTAAAGCATATGTAGCAGCAATCTAGAATGTCATTAATTTGCCAATTTGCTTCTGTTTGTCGCCTTTATTTGTGGAAAAATATTCTTCATTGCAATAAGTTATTTCTTTGTGTGAGGTGTTGCTCTTGTTGGACTGATTTAGCACTACTCCTCTAAGAAAGGATTAGATTATGATAGTTTTGACAGATTTCAGCAACCATAATTTCTCTCCATTCTAAATTATCCTATGTTAGTAAACAGTTTTTATGTCCCAAGGATTCTAATTAATGAACATTTAATGGACAACAGAAAACAGTTAATCAAAAGCAGAAATATTATATTTTAGTACATATTATGGAGTTTTTTTTTAGAAAAAAACATGAAACCATAAGCAGTTACGAGTGTGCATTGTTTTACTATTGTGGAATAATTTATTTGTCCTTCCTTGGGAAAGAGCAAGATTTATTGGAACTTCAAACCAAAAATTGATGAGGTTGACTAGATATATTGCAAATATGGTTCTGAGATGCAAACCATTTGGTCTCCATTCATAGAAAAAGCTGTAATGGGACATTACTTTAACCAGCTTATTGCCCCAGATCATTATTCCATAATTCTTGTGTCTGTGAGCATCAGTGAAGATAAACCCAGCCTGGATTGTGATGTCAAGTAATTTACCAAACTGTTGTTACCTAGCATCACTTAGAAAATTAACTTTGACTTGTCAAAGCCTGGAAAATATATCCTGCATTTTGCTCTGCTATCTGTGATGAGGTGGAGCAATCAATTTATTGGAGAATTACTTTTGTGAAATTATAGCATAAATAAAAAACAAAACAGACTGGTTTTGCCTTTACTATTAGATCTTGTTATGTGTAAATCTGCGGTTTGGAGCAAATCCTGTTGAGCTTCATTACACATTAGATATGTGGCATGAAACAAGCTACTGATCTGAGAGCTATTTGCAATTGAACTTGTACATAGAGATTAAAACTGAAGAAAATACTACTAACACTGAAAAAAGTTAGATTCCTTATTTGAGTGATTTATCATTTCATTTTCTGTAATGAATATATAAATGCTCATAATATTAGGACTATTGATAAAATGCATGATACATATATCTTTGATACATTCAAATAGTTTCTATTGACATTTATGGCAAATAATAACTAACCACTAAAATATGCACGTTGATCTTACTCACAAATATTGCAATTTTCAAATAAATTGCATTTTACAATGGCAGTATAAAGAAAGAAAATAGTATCTAAACAATTAAGTGACTATTTTACTTTAGTGTAACCTAGACGCACCTATTTTTACTGGCAATTTGTACACTTTTTCCAAATGTTGCAAAGTTCTTTTCGACCTTTGTTTAGTTTTGGTTCACGGATGAATATCCCATCAGAAATGCAAATTTAAAATCTATGAGCCATAATTGTCTGTGCCATATGTAAGGATTGTTAATCATAAGAGGGGGAGGGGGTGCGGAGGGGAAGAAAAGAGTTAGGAAGTGAGATGAGCAAACTGTTAAGTCACTGAGAATTCCCAGTCTTCCATGTAGACATTTTTGTGGTATTATTTTCATTGGTTTAACCTGTAGGGTTTTAAAATCTGGGTCAAATTTGTTTATTCTTGAAGCAAAAGCATACTGGAGTTAAAATTCTCTGCACCATCCAATGAAGACAAAGATTACGATAATTCAATTCCTAAAAGGTTAGTGTCTTGCAAAACAATCTTTTTTGCAAAATTAAAGTAATTTTCACCTTCTTTCTGCCTTTTTCAAATTTAGCTTAAACGCTACTGACTTTTAATTTTTCTATGTTTATACTGTTTTATTGGGGTGAGAACTTGAAATGCAGTTATTTATTTTTCAAATTTAAGTTATCTGTATAGTAATAAACTTTTTTAGACATGGTGGCTTTTTAAAACAAATTTATTTTGTGGTTTATTTAACTGATTTATCAAACTGAGCAGCGATATTAATCTTCATTTGTACATAAGGTTTACTTAATACAGTCAGCTATCTATTTTATTTGAAACCGTCCATAATCTAATGTTTTAAAACAGCTGATGAGATTTACAAGTAATTAAGGTTCACAAACAGTTTACAGAAGTACCTTGTACCCTGGTCTCAGATTAGATCTTTAAATTTAGTCTGTGTATATCTGTCATATATACACATTTTATTACCTCCTCTAAGCAATCTTTCCCATGAGTTATCTGAAGTTGTTTGTTATTTTATAGAGATAAGATAGGGGGAAATTAACAGTTGCAGCAAATTGAAATTAAAATGTGAGTTCCATCAGCTGAAAAAACATAAATGAGTTACTGTTTTAGAAATTGACTTTGTGATGATGGGTCTCTACTCAAAATATCAACTTTCATAAATTTTAGGATCCTCCCTTTTGGCATATTAATTTAATAATCAAGGGAGAAACAACTTGATATTAAGTGAGTGGAATCTGGGCCAAAAAACTGCAGATGTTGAAAATCCGAAACAAAACCAGAAGTTGCTAGTAAAAGTTCAGCTGGTTTGGCAGCATCTGTGGAGAGAGAGAATGTTTTGGATCCAATCATCCTTTTTCATTGTTTTACTTTGTTCTTAATTTCCCAAAAGATTGACAAATTTAGCATGCAAGCTGATAAGTCAGTCCATTCACGACATGAGCTCAACATTGAGACCAAAGTCCAAATTATCGCTTGATGGAAGTTAATTATGTTGAAGGGATTAGTTGAAGCTCTCTCTCTAGAGTCGAATGCAACAAAGTAGACTTTAAAAAAAACTATTCTTGATCTGAATTGTGGCACAATTTAACCTCGAGCAATTACAATACAGCCTACAAAATTTGGGTGCTGTTTAACCTGAACAGGGTGCACACGCTTTCACCCAAAAGCTTGTCCCAGTTAAGTACAGATCAAGAAAATTATTTTGTATGAAAGTGTAACCTATTATTTCTATATTTGAATGGCAAGATTGTGGCCTAGTTTGTTTACGTTATATTTATTTGAATATTTTCGTACTTTTTTGTATACCAGTTTAAAACTTAATAAAATGAGTTTCAAGCATCTGAGTAAAATTTTGAGAAAGTTTGTCATTTGTCATTTCTCTTTTATTTAATTTTCACCTATTTTGTGATCGGAATATTTCCTACATTTACACAACAAATGGAAGTGTTAAGAATTTAAAGAATTATAGTGGGAGCGTGAAATATTTTAATTCTATCCATTGGAATAGAAAACAGCATTGTACTGGAGACTTTAACTTTCAGTTAAATAATCAGCTGCACTGTCTCAACCTCATTTAATTGAATTGGAATGGTGATGAAATTTACCTGACCTTTTTCCTGAGCTGTCCATAAATACAGTGTTTCAGCTGGGAAGCTGGCACCGATAGGAAACAGCTGAATCTCGAACTGCTAGAATAAAAGTGGTAAACTTCAGCTCCTGGAAACCTGAAACAAAAACAAATGGCATCGAGACCAATTAAGTTAAATATTTCAAGTGTAGACCCCATCTATTATTTCTTATGAATAGCACTTTAAATGAAACAATGAAAGAAAGGGAAAAAATAACTTGCACACAAGACGAGAGCTAAAATCATCAAAGTATTAAAATGGAACATAGATGATTAACATGATACTGTAAGGAGACTTCATTAAAGATATTTAAGGTTTAAAATATGTTGTTTGAACTCAATCTGAACCACCTCCGATAACTACCTCGAGATATAAATGCATGACACTTGCATACATTTAAAGAAAATGTTACTGCATTTTGTTGCCTTTGGGTGCAATGTATTTGCTTAACATGGGCCAAAAAATAATAATTTTGCTCACCGGTGCCATAAACTTGAACTCAAAGCTATACCCATTATAGGAAAGCTGTCAAGTACAGAAGAGAATGGAAAGAAGATTTGCTTTAGTTGACAGATATGTGAGAAAATCAGAGAAACTAGATATAATAGTTACCCAAAACTGACAGACTTTTGTCAACTTTCAAGACAGCCACTGAGGTTCAGCTTTCTTTTTCAGTAGTGAGTTATGTGGAATTTATTGCCTGAAAGGATTTGGAGGCAGATTCTTAAATGGATCTATGTTGTTTACTTCAACTACACCTTCTCAGAGCAATGCCTCATTCTACACAGTTCAATTCTGCACAATTCTCATGATTTCCCTGGAAATAGAAGGTCTGTGTTTATCCAGACGTTCCCCTTTGGAAAAAGATTGCGTGAGCTATCATTTGGAAATTATTCCATGCACATAGTTGAAGATTAAACACAGTCCAAAGGTCACGTTGCTACTCTGGGGAATACACAAACCAAAGAATCATCAAATCCCTATAGTGTGGGAGCAGGCTCTTGTGCCCATCTTGTCTGCAGTGGCGTTCTGAACAGCATCCCAACCAGACCCACCCTAGCCTTGTAACCCTATATTTCTAATGGCTAACCCACCCAGCCTGCACATCCCTAGATACTGTGGGCAATTTAGCATAGCCAGTCGACCTAACCTGCATATCTTTGGACTGTGGGAGGAAACCCAAATAGCCATGAGGAGATTGCACAACCCATGCACGTACTTTGAAAGGCAAATGGAAGAGGGAAATATGTATGCAAATGAGTGCATTTGAAAGAGGAATTCTCTTCACCTGAATGCCTGCAAGCAATATTAAGATGTTTGTTTTTCAAGCTTCCCTGATGTTGAGTCCAATGTTGGGTGCAAGTTACTGGGGTTGAGATGAGGCCCATAGTTGGGACAGGAAGAATCAAATGAGGCCATTTTGAGTTAAGGTCAAACAAAAAAAACAACAGCCACGTTTGCAAAATGTACATGATAGACTCAAAATAATGGAAAGAAAATGAGAAGCAAATATTTAGTCAAATAGGAGTACAAAAGTGAGAGGGCAATAATAGTTGAGTTCAACTATGCCAACCAGGATGCAAGCAATTTGAATGGTACATACAGCACAACATTTAAGAAAACTTTTTTTAATCCCAGTATGTGTGATGCCCACCAGGAGAGGGTGCAATTCTAGGTTTTGACTTAGTAAATGAATCTGGGCAGGTTGATGAAATAACAACGGTTAACAATTTGGGAGTGAGTGATCATAATACAGTTACATTTATCATCATTATGGAAAAGGAAAGGAGAGAACAGGAGTGAAAATTCTAAACTGGGGGAAGGCAAACTTTACAAAGCTGAGGGCTGATCTGGGAAAAGTGATTACAGCTACTTGAATCAAAGACAAATCCATGGAAACCTTCCAGAAGTGAGATTCTACAGGCACAATGTCAACATGTTCTTCTCAAAGAAAAAAGGGTGGTTCAGCTAAATTGAGAATTGTTGCTTCTTTTCTTGAAATCTAAACCTAGAATTGTTTCCTCTCTTGTTGGGTTTGTCAAATGGTGACAAAAATAGTATTTTTAAATGCAGTTCAATTTGTGCCTTCTGTGCTTTTCACACTTTGTTGATATTTGGGTAGTTGAAGTCCTCTGCTATTATTGCTGCATATTTTTGCACTCAGAAATTTGCCTATATGTTTGTTTCTAACTCAGAAGCTTATAGAGTAAGATAAAGCAAATGAAGACAGTAAATGACAATCTGGAAAAAATAGTAATACTTCAGGAAACTTTTAGAGATTTGTGGAATATATAGGGCTGAAGTGTAAAATGAAATTCAGAAGGCAGAGAGGACGTGAATAAATATTGGTCAATGAAATTAAGGAATGTCCAAAGATATTTTACCAGGCCATTAGAAACAAGGTGATGATTAAGATACAGGCAAGGTACTAGAGGATTGGAGATTTCCCAACGTAATTATTCATAAAGGGTACAGGGGATAGGCCAAATAATTATAAGCTGCTCCGTCTGACCTTGGTGGTGGGCAAATTACAAGAACAGATACTGAGCGTGAGGATTAACTGGTACTTGGAGACGCACCTGTTATTTGGGGTTAGTCAGCATGTTAAGGGAAGGTTGTCTTATTAGCTTGGTTTTTTGAGGCAGTAACAAGGAGAACTGGCAGTGCAGTGGATGTTCTCCACATGAATTTTAGTAAGGCATTTGACAACATCCCAAATGGCAAACTGTTGAGAAAAATTAAAACTGAATGATTACAAAATAATGTGTTGAGTTGGATTCAAGATAGACTCAATGACAATAATAAAGGTGGTGGTTGATGGATGTACTTGCAAGTAGAAAGCAATTTCCAGTAGTGTTCTACATGGCTTAGTTTTGGGTCTCATACCTTTTGTGTGTCTCAAAGCTGGTCCTTTTTTTCTAAAAGCTGTTCCTTTTCCCGTGTCCTTTGGTTTTTTTCAGAGTGAACACAAACAGGCCAGGCTCTCAAACGGCTGGGTTTGGTACAGAGATAAAAGGCCTTTTTGCTTATATGTAAACAGATGAGTCTTCAGGGCAAAGCTTTTATGTTTTTAGAAGTAACCTGTATAAGTCAAGAGGGCGTGGCCAGCTCTCACAGTTCAGTCCAGAACTAGTTAGTGTGGGATATAGGTGGATTAGTGTTACTTCTGCAATTCCATTTTACAAAGGGGGTGAACTCACACCAGTGGGTAATTGTTTTAGTCAAGAGCTGAGTCAACAAGAATGGAAACGATGTAGAGGAAATGTAGAATTGTTTTTGTATTAGCTAAAATTGTATGTCAGAATGAAATGTGCCAATGAACAATAGTAGGCACGGTGGGCAAATAGATAAGATGTTGTGAGAGGATGAAGTTAAGCTAGATACGCCTGTACAAACAGTAGGTATAAACATCTGCTTCCCACTATTACGAAAACACAGGAACAAACCCCAATTAAAAGGGTCATAGGGATCAGAACGGCCTCGGGAAAGGCACAGATGAAGGGGGTAGATAATGATGAAGAAAGGATATGCCTAACAATGACCTATAGCAGCGTAAGGTCAAACAGCCTTGTGAGACCAGAAATAAGCATTTTATCACAGACAAGGCCAGATAAGGCAAGAGGCAAACAGGGGTAATGGGGGCTGGTCTTAGGGAAGTGGATGATGTAAGCAGGGGAGGGAGCAGTGTAAAACAATAGACATTAAATCATATAAATATTATGTATGAATTGAACCTGGTGTGTATGTCCTCTGCCTTTTAGACACTGGACATCACACCCACTTGCAAGTGTAAAATAAATGACACTATTGATTCAGATCTTGTCTTGGACTGAAATTATTGAAGTGTGTGAGCTTTGTTTCTCACAATTGGGGGCTCGTCCGGGATTTTCTTCCATCACCGGGGGGAGTGGCTGGCCTTGGACACTGGGAAGACGCGTCCCGTTCCCCATTGAGGAGCAGTCTCGTGTCCTGGTTTGGTCTGCTCCCTTGGGTGACTGGTACGAATCCCACAAGAGAGACATCTGAATCAGACAGGGATAGGAGCTCGATAGAAACTACGGCAACAAGGGGCCAGGCAACTCTGTGCACAGACCAAGGTAAGAAACCTGACTTTTAAGTATTGCCTTGGTGGCCGGGACAAGGGGTATTTACTCGCTGAGGGACTAGCGAAGGCCCCGGGAAATGGGGGGTAGGCAGAGTAGCTGTCACGAAGTACAGGAAGAAGAAAAGGTCCCTGGTAACATTCCTCCTGAAAGTCCGTTGGGGAGGATGTTGCGGGAATGGACAAGCAATACTTGTACAAGGGAAAAGGATAAAAAGAAAATGATTAAATATTGTTGTTTAGTATGGACCAAAGAACCAATTCTTCGTCCGGCTGTCTTCTGGCCAAAGTATGGTTCGGACGAGAATTGGGTCTGTCAGTATTTAGGTTTGTATGTGAATAAGAAACAACCTTTTAGTCAAGAGGAGGCGGACTATGCATCCTGTTGGAAGGGCAGTTTGGGAATGATGGTAGTAAAGACAAAGGATTCCCCCTCTGCCCCACCTAGTCCCTGGGATCCTCTTGGCTGTTTGCCTCCCCCATACCATAAAATCAGGTTAGGTGAAAATGGGGGAGGAGGAGAGACAGACAGACAGGGACAGGAAACAGATGATTCACGAGAGGAGGATGAAGGGGCAGTGGACGTGGATGTTGTTGTTCCTGACCCTCAATCCTCAGTAAAAGAAAGCACAGCTGCAGTAGATGTAGAGGAGGGCTCCGGAGGATCTAAATCAAAGCCAAAGGGGGGGAAAACAAAAAAAAAGGGAAGAACGTAACGACTTATCCCCTTCGGGAGGTACCAATAGGGGATAAAGAGATTGGGTTTGTAAGTGCCCCCCTCAGCAGTGGGGAGATCAGAACATTTAAAAAAGAAATGTAGGTCCTGGTTGAGGATCCGGTGGGGCTGTCTGAACAAATTGATCAATTTTTGGGGCCCAGTCTGTATACCTGGGCTGAGTTAATGTCTATTTTGAATATATTATTTACTGGGGAAGAAAGGGGACTTATACAGGGAGCAGCCATTAAAATATGGGACAGGGAACATTCGATTGGAGATGGGGATGCTGGACAGGGAGAGGTGAAGTTTCCCCTCAGAGACCCCCAGTGGGAAAATCAAAATCCGGAGCATAGAGAAGAAATGAGGGAATTGATAGACCTGATTCTAAAAGGAATAAAAGAGGCAGTTCCGAAGTCACAGAATTTGACTAAAGTCTTTGAAGTTAGACAGGAGAAAGATGAGACTCCCTCAGCTTTCTTGCAAAGATTAAGAGACTCAATGCGGAAATATTCTGGAATGAACCCTGAGGACCCAGTGGCACAGGGTCTTTTGAAAGTATATTTTGTGACAAAGGCATGGCCAGACATACAGAGAAAGATACAGAAGATAGAAGGGTGGAGTGAAAAGCCATTAGATGAATTGTTAAGAGAGGCACAGAAAGTGTTTGTAAAGAGAGAGGATGAGAGACAGAAACAGAAGGTGAAAATGATGGTAGCTGCGGTTGATGAGGTAGTTAAGAAGAGAATGGAACCAATATTGAGCAACTGGAGCGGTGGGTGGCAGCATGTAGGACAGAGAGGAAGGGGGAAAGGGAGAGAGAGAGGGAGAGGACAAGGGGGAGTATTTGATAGAGGGTTCGAGCGACAGGGGCAGAGCTGGAAGACTCCACAGGCAGGATGCTATTATTGCGGAAAGATAGGGCACTTTAAGCGGGAATGTCCGGCTCTGAAAAGGGAAGAGAGGGCAATTCTGCTTATGAATTTTGATGAAGAATAGGGGTGTCAGGGGTTCCTGCCCTCGGGGGCCCACCAGGAACCCTTGATAAACCTGAAGGTGGGACCCTATAGGGAAGAGGTAGTCTTCCTAGTAGATACAGGGGCAGCACGGTCATCACTGAAGTTTAAACCAAAGAAAGTAGAAATGTCGACACGGTCAATTACTGTTTCAGGGGTTAAAGGGGAGGGATTTACTGTTCCAGTATTTGAACCTATGATGATAGAAGGTCCTAAGGATAGGGTCAAAGGGGAATTGTTGTATATCCCTGATATAGGAAGTAACTTACTAGGGAGAGATTTAATTATCCTCTTAGGACTGGAGATTGGAATTCAGGAAAAAGAATTATTTGTCCAAATGGCAATGTTGACAGAGGATATGGAGAGAGAGATAGACCCTATTGTATGGGCTAAAGAAGGGAATCGTGGAAAATTACAGATCCCCCCCCTTGAAATAAATTTAAAAAGGAAAGGGGACGTTGTCTGTGAGCGACAATATCCCATTTCCATAGAAGGTAAACGAGGACTGCAGCCAGTAATTGAAGGATTGATTAGAGATGGATTGTTGGAGCCATGTATGTCTCCTTATAATACCCCAATACTACCAGTGCGGAAATCCGATGGAACTTATCGATTGGTGCAGGATTTGAGAACATTAAATCAAATAGTACAGATCAGGCACCCAGTGGTGCCAAACCCCTATACCTTATTAAGTAAGATCCCTCATGACCACAAATGGTTTAGTGTGATAGATTTAAAGGATGCCTTTTGGGCCTGTCCCTTGGCAGAGGAAAGTAGGAATTTGTTTGCCTTTGAGTGGGAAGACCCTAAGATAGGACGAAAACAGCAATACCGATGGACTGTGCTTCCCCAGGGGTTTATGGAATCCCCGAATTTATTTGGACAGATGTTAGAACAAGTATTGGAGAAATTTAGCAGCCCCAAGGGGACCACCCTGTTGCAGTATGTAGACGACCTCTTAGAAACAGGAAAAAGAAGAGAAAGAGTAGTAGAAGCCACTAACAAATTATTGAATTTCCTGGGTCAGCAGGGACTGCGGGTATCAAAAAACAAACCACAATATGTGGAGCAAGAAGTGAAATACTTGGGACATTTAGTTAGTGAGGGAAAGCGAAAGATAAGCCCGGAACGGATAGAGGGAATAGTGGGGATGCCACTGCCCAGCACTAAAAGGGAGTTACGCAAATTTTTAGGTCTAACGGGTTATTGCAGATTGTGGATTGATTCCTATGCACTGAAGACTAAGAAATTATATCTCAAACTATTAGAGGGGGAACCAAAGTGTCTAAGTTGGGATGATGAGGAAAAAGAACTAGTTGAGAAACTCAAAAGAGATCTGATCCATGCCCCCGTGTTAGCCTTACCTTCTCTAGATAAACCTTTCCACCTCTTTGCTACCGTGGATAAGGGAGCGGCTTTGGGAGTATTGACCCAGAGGTGGGGAGGAATGAGACATCCAGTAGCATATCTTTCGAAGCTACTGGATCCAGTATCCTGGGGGTGGCCTGAGTGTGTGCAGGCTGTGGCTGCCACTGCACTGTTGGTGGAGGAAAGCAGAAAGCTTACATTTGGGGGAGCTCTAATAGTAAGCACTCCACACCAAGTGAGAACAATCCTAAACCAAAAAGCTGGGCGATGGTTGACAGACTCGCGGATTCTGAAATATGAGGTAATATTAATAGAAAAGGATGATCTAGTGTTGGTCACTGACAATTGTTTAAATCCAGCTGCCTTTCTTTGGAAAGGGGAAGGAGACTCTCCTCAGAATCCAGGGCACGATTGCCTTGACATTATAGAATACCAAACTAAGGTCCGCATGGACCTCAGAGATGTTCCATTTCATGCAGGGGTTAGACTTTTTATAGACGGATCATCCCGGGTGATTGAAGGGAAAAGATATAATGGGTATGCAGTCGTAGACGGGACAAACAGTAGTGTGGTGGAGGCAGGACGGTTGCCAAATGGGTGGTCAGCTCAGACTTGTGAACTCTATGCATTGGAAAGAGCCCTTAGAGCATTAGAGAATAAAGAGGGAACAGTATACACTGACTCTAAATATGCATTTGGTGTTGTGCACACTTTCGGCAAGATATGGCAGGAACGAGGGCTGATCAACAGCCGAGGGAAAGAATTAGTACATGAAGAATTGATTAAACGGGTCTTGGAGTCCCTATTACTTCCCCGAGAAATAGCAGTAGTGCATGTAAATGGTCATCAGAAAGGAAATGAACTAGAAGTTAGGGGAAATAGATTAGCCGATGAGGTGGCTAAGGAAGCAGCCCTGAACCCACAAGAAGTGGTGATTCATTCCCTAATACCTACTGTTCCAGGTCCTCGGGAAGCTCCTATATTTACTGAAAGCGAAGAAAATGAATTGAGAGATTTAGGAGCTGTAAAAACAGCAGACGGGCATTGGAGGTAACCTGATGGAAGGGAAATGTTAAACAAAATGATGATGCGAGAGATTATGGCTGTCCTACACCAAGGCAGCCATTGGGGAGTACAAGCAATGTGTGATTTAGTTCTTAAGGAATATGGATGTAAAGGAATATATACAATTGCTAAACAAATATGTGAGGGATGTATCATATGCAAAAAGGTAAATAAGAAAGTCTTGAGAAAACAGACCCCGGGAGGAAGAGACCCAGGATTGAGACCTTTCCAGAGTATACAAGTAGATTATACTGAACTCCCCAGGGTAGGCAGACTAAAATATATGCTAGTCATAGTAGATCATTTATCTGGTTGGGTTGAGGCATACCCCCTAGCTACCGCCACTGCAAGTGGAGCGTCTAAAACAATATTGGAGCACATAATTCCCCGTTATGGGCTCGTGAACCACATTGATTCCAATCAAGGAACTCACTTTACTTCTAAAGTGTTACAGGGGGTAATGAAAGGGTTGGGAATTTCCTGGGAGTTCCATACTCCATGGCACCCGCCATCATCGGGAAGGGTTGAGAGAATGAACCAAACACTCAAACGACAGCTCTCTAAATTGATAATAGGAATCAGACTCCCTTGGACCAAATGTTTACCTATAGCTCTCTTGCGAGTACGAACAGCCCCAAGGAAAGACTTGGGACTATCCCCCTATGAAATCTTATTTGGATTACCTTACTTGGGAACGAATGGAGAATTGCCAATTCCCGAAACTAAAGATTTGTTTTTAAAGAAGTACATACTGGGTTTGTCCTCCTCTTTGTTTTTCCTCAGGAAACAGGGTTTATTGGCACAGACTCCACCCCTTGAATTCACCGTTCATTCCATCCGGCCGGGCGATTGGATCTTAGTAAAATCATGGACAGAGACTAAATTACAGCCGGACTGGGAAGGGCCGTACCAGGCTCTTTTGACTACCGAAACGGCAATAAGGACAGCAGAGAAAGGCTGGACTCACTACACTCGGATCAAAGGGCAAGTGGACCCTCCCGTGGAGAAAGAAGTCTGGACAGCCGAATCAACGCAAGATCCGCTGAAACTCAGACTAAAGAGACTTTGAGTAACTAATTATACAGTGACGACGCGATTATTTCTGTAAGATTGTATATTAAGTCTTTTTGTGCTTCAGCATGATGTTTAGAATACTGGGAATGCTTAGAGTTATGATCCTAGCTCTCTTAGTATTGGCATTTCATCAAATATCATTTTCATATGTATTATTAACGGTTCCTGAATCTGATAACCCACAAGTAATAGATGCTGATGTATGCAGCTTAGTAAATTGTGGGGACGTAGATAATCAGAGACAGTATCGCAGCTCTGAGATACATCTTAAGTCCTATGGGGATAGCCTTGGGGATGGTACTTAGTATAATGGTCTCGTCACAGTACACCAGACCCCCTTCCAACCAGCTCGCGATTGCCCTGATAAAAAGTGTAACCCAATATACCTAACAATAAGGAAAACCACATGGCACGAAACAATCCTGGGTGGGGCCACCTATGAGATACAATTAAATGAAACATTTGGGATAGAAATGAAAGCAAATGGGAAGGATTTCTTGGGCTATTGTTTTTGAATTAGCGTAGGACAGGGAAAACGAGTAGAACTACTGGGTAATAAGATACAATCTTTCACCCCTCCCGATGATCCTAAAGTAGTAAAATTTATAGAGGTAAAGGACTTGAAACAGACTATCGAAATAGAAACTGGGTACGGGGATGCAAATGCCTGGGTTGAATGGGTAAAGTATACTGTGAAAAGTCTGAACAAAAGCAATTGCTATGCATGTGCCTCCGGTCGGCCAGTGGCCCAGGTGGTTCCCTTTCCGCTCGGGTGGAAGGGAGACAGGAAGGGCATGAAATGTATGATAGCCCTGTACCAGGACGAGACTGCGTGGAATGATAGGAATTGTACCTCCCTATCTCTGATGTTCCCTCCCTTGGAGAAGAAAGATGCAAAAGTTCCCCCCCCTGTTTTCTGCCGCAGTTGGAAATCACACCTCGTGTGTGTAGACGAGGTACAAGTCAGTCAAAAGATTTGGGGGAGCTGAAACTATGTACAGAGATTAAGAATGTCACCAAAACGGAGAAGGGAGGGAACTACTCAGCATTAAAGGTTCCCCGAGCGGATCTGTGGTGGGACTGTGGAGGCAAAATATTGAGACCCACCCTACCTCCGGATTGGAGAGGGATATGTGCAATTGTACAATTGGCAATTCCATTTACCCTGGCATTTGAGAAGGAAAACAAAGGAGGGAAAAAGGGAAGGGGTAAGAGATTACTGTTAGACACTTCTTTCGATGACAGGATTTATCTTGATTCGGTAGGAGTCCCTAGGGGAGTACCGGATGAATTTAAGGCTCGTAACCAGATTGCAGCAGGCTTTGAGTCAGCTCTCTTTTGGTGGGTAACAATTAATAAAAATGTAGATTGGATAAATTACATTTTCTATAATCAACAGCGATTTATAAATTATACAAGAGATGTGGTTAAAGGAATATCAGAACAGCTTGATGCGACAAGTAGGATGGCATGGGAAAATAGAATAGCCCTTGATATGATATTAGCAGAAAAAGGGTGTGTGTGTGCGATGTTAGGAGGAAGCTGTTGTACCTTTATTCCTAATAACACTGCGCCTGATGGTTCAATTACTCGGGCCTTAAGGGGATTGACTACCTTAGCAGAGGAACTGGCTGAGAATTCAGGAGTAGATACATCTCTCACAGGATGGCTGGCATCATGGTTTGGGAAATGGAAGGGGGTGGTGGTTTCTATCCTTACTTCCCTGATAGTAGTAGTCGGGGTATTAGTAGCCATTGGCTGCTGTATCATACCCTGTATACGAGGACTCACCCAAAGGTTGATTGAAACAGCCTTAATGAAACAGATGCCCCTAAAAGGGAATCAGGCTGAAGGACTTTATCGACTAAATAATGAGGAGATGAGTGAGACCAAGATGGATGAAATCTCCGGGATGATGCTTGCGAATTTCGGGAGCGATGCTTAAAAACAAAATATTTGCAGAAGATAACAAATGGTAACTAAAAGAAAGAGGGGGAATTGTGGGATATAGGTGGATTAGTGTTACTTCTGCAATTCCATTTTACAAAGGAGGTGAACTCACACCAGTGGGTAATTGTTTTAGTCAAGAGCTGAGTCAACAAGAATGGAAATGATGTAGAGGAAATGTAGAATTGTTTTTGTATTAGCTAAAATTGTATGTCAGAATGAAATGTGCCAATGAACAATAGTAGGCACGGTGGGCAAATAGATAAGATGTTGTGAGAGGATGAAGTTAAGCTAGATACGCCTGTACAAACAGTAGGTATAAACATCTGCTTCCCACTTTTACGAAAACACAGGAACAAACCCCAATTAAAAGGGTCATAGGGATCAGAACGGCCTCGGGAAAGGCACAGATGAAGGGGGTAGATAATGATGAAGAAAGGATATGCCTAACAATGACCTATAGCAGGGTAAGGTCAAACAGCCTTGTGAGACCAGAAATAAGCATTTTATCACAGACAAGGCCGGATAAGGCAAGAGGCAAACAGGGGTAATGGGGGCTGGTCTTAGGGAAGTGGATGATGTAAGCAGGGGAGGGAGCAGTGTAAAACAATAGACATTAAATCATATAAATATTATGTATGAATTGAACCTGGTGTGTATGTCCTCTGCCTTTTAGACACTGGACATCACACCCACTTGCAAGTGTAAAATAAATGACACTATTGATTCAGATCTTGTCTCGGACTGAAATTATTGAAGTGTGTGAGCTTTGTTTCTCACGTTAGGGAGTTCAGCTGTGGAGCTGTGTGGAAAAGGCTGATAAACTCTCTCTCCTGCTAACTAACCTGTAAGCCTTTGTTTTATTTTTACTATGTTTAAGGGGGTTTGCTTATTGGGACTGTTGTGTATATTCAGAACAGCATAATTAAGTCTAGTTTGGATAGACTGAGTTCTGTAGGGGTAGTTTATTCTGTTCTTTGAACTTCATTGTGTAATTTTGTGAATAAATTTTGTCTGTTTTAAAACCTGTTAGTCGACCTGGTTAATTTACTCCAGGTAATTTTCACTGTACAGTTACTGAAAGAAATTGCAAAGTTATCATCTAGGCTGACAGCTTAAGAATGTTTTGAATGGTTTAGCCTAGTCTATAACATATGGTATAAATGATTTATTCTTAAATGTGATAGATCTGATTGGGAAATTTGCAGGCTACATAAATTGGGGGTAGTTAATATTGAGGAGAATGACTATTAACATTGGAATTTTTAATCATTTGGTTGAGTGAACAGAAATGTGGCAATTGGAATTCAATTCCAAGAAGTATGTAGTTATGTATTTGGGAAGGACGAAGATAACAGCAGAGATTCCTGAAGGTGGCAAGATAAATAGATAAGGTGGTAAAGAAGGCATGTGGAATTCTTCCCTTCAATTGATGAAGCTTTGAATACAAGAGCAGCAATGTAATGCTGGAACTATTTAAGACACTGGTTAGGCCACAGCTTGGGTTTTATGCACAGTTCTGCCTTCCATGTAATGAGTGACCAGAATTGCTTTATGGCGCATGTGGGGGAGATTTACAAGAATGTAAATCAATAATTGTAGATATGATCAATATTGGACCGGCTAAGTTTGTTTTCCTTTGAACAGAGGAAGGTTAAGGTGACTTAATTGTGGTGTCCAAAACAATGAAGAGCTTGGATGAAGTGGATGACCTCCATTTCCTCGTGGAAGGACGGGTGAGCACAGATTTAAGGTGATTGGTAAAAGGGTTAGAATGGGACTCGAGACAAAGCTTTTTCACCCAAATTTAATGCTCAGAATCTCTCAATTCATTTAAAGGAATGTGGATTTTTATGTATAGCTCTGTAACCCACAAGGTTATAGATCAGGTGCTAGAAAGTGGGATGAGAATATGTAGCTAGTGCAGACATGATATGTAGAATGGCGTTCTTCTGTGCTATAACTTTTTGTGGTTCTATGATTCCGCTGCTATTTATTTCAACCTTTTTGATGGAAGCCATCATTCTATTAGCTTCACAATTATACCAGTCCACTAGCTTTCAGAGGTTACTGTACGTGGAGCTGTTAATCCTTCTGTTCCTCTAAAGGTCCCAGTTTCTCATCCGTTAGGAAATACTGGCTGAAATTCTCCAACTCGGCAAATTGCGTAACATCACCTGCCATTTAAATATATATAAAGTGTAATATTTGGCTTGATGTCCTGAAGGAATTAATGTCAGTGGATTAATTTTTTATTACTGTCTTTTCATTTGTCATCTAAAAGGAGTTTAGACAGGACCTAATTGTGAGGGATAGATTGTGAATGTGAGTTTAAAAAAGTTCTCTAAATGGTCTGAAACTTTAGGGAATGTGCATGAACAGTGAAAATATCAGTTATTGTCAAACATGTTAAGATCTGTACCGTCTGTAAGATAGCATTGTTCATGTGCATTTAGAATTTTTAATAGTTACTCAACTAACATAAAAGATTTCTGTGGCTTGAGTCACTATCAATCTTCCTCCCTTGTCCAATCTCCCTTATTTATATGACTTCTTTCTAAGCAACCTCTTTGTGCGGCTGTAATCATTACCAATATCATTCCTTTGCTATCTTGCAGATGAGTCTGCTCCTATAGTGTGGCGATCTGCATATCTCCCTATGTTTGGTTGAACCAACTGTTTTGTGGCCTTGAGTTTATTCACAGCGAGCAGCATGTCACTTAAATATTATTTTGCAATGTTTATGTTTAACCCTGTCACTAGTTGAGGCACCAACCTTCAACTAATTGAAACTGTAACTGGATCTGCACCTGAAGATAAACTGGTGCCTCGAACAGGTGCCTAGTTTTGGTTTGTTTCTTTTCCTTCTGGCTGGCAGATTAGAAAGGCTGAATGGCTACTTCTTGTTCCATTTTAAACGCTATTTTCAAAGTTGATCTTAACAAAATGTTTGAAATAACGTTTTGACAAACATAGCAATTGGTCTAAAGTGTTTGGTAAATATGTTTGTGCATGGCTGAAATTGAATGAAAAGCTTTGTTATGTTTCACTTTGAACAGATTGTTATGATGTCCTGTGAGTGTGGAAACCGTAATCTGGAGACATGTTTGCTGCCTTCTCCCTCAGCTTTGAATGCCATTATATTGCTATTGTTCAGGGGTTATCCGAGGGCCCAGCAACATCCTTGTTTGAGTTTTCACAAGGTCAATTACCCACCTCAGTGAGTACACAGGCAGAGGTCATTGAACTAAATGATGTTCAAAGAGATTGCATTTCACCAAGGTTACAGTTGGATGCCCTTGCGAAATGTTGGATGATGATCTGGTGCTGAACTCGAGATGCCACACTGCCTTATCATGGACAATGGACGTCACCACTGCATTACTATCTGTGACTGGTGGCATATGCAACATTTCACAGCTGCTGTAACCGTTGCAATCCATTTGGTGTAGGTACACCACAATAAGGAGTGAGATTCAGGATTTTGACCCAGTGACAGTGAAGAGTTGGCAATATATTTTAAAGTAAGATGGTGAGTGTTTTGCAGTTGAACTTGTGGATGGTGATGCTCCCATGAATCTGCTGTCTTTGTCCTTCTAGATGGTAGTGATCGTGGGTTGAAAGATGCTGGCTCAGAGGCCTTTTGGCATTTTGGAATATCTACAGTGCTCCTTGCAGATGAGGGACATCATTGCTACTGAGGGCCAGGGGTGAAGATAATAGATGTTTGTGGATGTGATGGCAATCAAACATGTTGCTTTGTCCTGAATGTTATGAAGCTTCAATGTTTTCAACCATGCTCATCTAGTCAAGGGGTATGTATTTTATCACAGTTCTGATTTATGGAGAGGAGTTGGGGACTCAGGAAGTGTGTAACTCAGAACAGCATTACTACCCTCTGACCTCTTAGAGCCAATGTATTTTCAAGGCAAGTCCAGTTCATTTTCTGGAAAATGGAAATCTCAGAATGTTGATAGAGGGGTTAGAATCAGTGATGGTAATGCCTTTGAATGTCAAATGGCATTGGTTATGTTCACCCTTGTTGGAGATGAGCATTGCTTGGCAGTTGTGTGGTATGAATATTACTTATCACTTGTCATTTCAAACCTTGACAACAACTTGTTTTGCTGCATTTGGAGACAGACTACCTCAATATCTGATGAGCGAAGAAGAGTGATGAACATTGTGCAATCAACAGTGACTATCCCCACTTCAGACCTTGTGATAAAGGGAAGACTCTTGTTGAAGCAGCTGAAGATTGATGTGCCTAGGACATTACCTTGAGGAATTCCTGCAGAGATGTCCTGACATGAAGTTGACTAGCCTCCATAAAAACGCAACCATCTTCAGCTGTGCTAGGTATAATTCCAACCAGTGGAGTGTTTTCACCTGACTCCTATTGACTTCATTTTGCTGGGTCTCTTTGATGCCACCCTTGATTACAAGCAGCTTTTGATATCAAGGTAGTCACTTAACTCACCTCTAGAATTCAACTCTTTTGTCCGTGTTTGAACCAAGGCAGTAATACGGTCAGGAGATGAGCAGTCCTGGCAAAACTCGAACTGAGAGTTAGTAAGCAGTTTATTGCTACGTAAGCTGATTGCTATGACCATGTTTGTCCTGATACCATGAAACTGCATGGGGTCCAGAGTGAATTTTGAGGAGTCCCAGAACAACTATCTTCTGATTGTACTCCATAATGCCACCACCTCTGCTGGGACTTTGTCTGTAAGTACAATTCAGTGAGTATGACTATGTCAGGCTGTTGCTTGACTAGTCTGTGAGAGAGCTCTCCCAATTTTGGATTAGCCCCATATGTTGGTAAGGAAGACTTCACAGGTTTGACAGGGTTGTTTCAGCCAATCTCTTTTCTGGTGCCTACATTGATGACAGATGATTTTGTCCTGTTCATTCCTTATTTGAGACTTTTAATAGTCATGACCTGTTAAGGCCACAGCTGGAATATTTTACACAGTTTTGGTCACCACATTACAGGAAAAACATAATTACTGTGGTGAGTGTGCAGAGCAGATTTAGAATAATGTTGCTGGGGTCAAATTGCAGGAATGAGAATGATTGAAATAGGCTAAGTTTGTTTGCCTTAAAATAGAGAAGCTGAGAGCTGACTTTATTCAGATGTGAAAAATTATAAGGAGCATAGATAGGATAAACCTTTTACCTTAACTGGCTGCACAGATTTAAAGTGACTGGTAGAAGGATTAGAGGAGATATGAGGAAACACATTTTCACCCAAAGGTTGGTGTATAGCTGGGATTCACTGCCCGGTTGGTGGTTTATTGCAGAAATTTCCACAAACTGGCAATTGCTCGACTATCATTTGATACATATCTGCAGGGAATGACCAGACAGAGAGCTATAGAGAGTTAAAAGCTGTCATGCAAGCTGTAGTAGGAAATTCCAGTGTATCTAAAAATAACATGCTGAAGACTCTAAACAAAGGGTCATATAGGCAGTTATACTCTTGTATTCAGTTACAAGAAATTAACATATACCAATTAAGAGGTGTACCTTTAACTAAATCAAATGCTATTGAGTAGGCTTTTTTCACATATAGAATAAGGGTACAATTAACCAATAGTTATATCCATACACACAACTATAGTAAAATACAGTTAGTATGAAGGCAAGAACATACTGTCCAATCGATTTGCACTACAGGCTACAAATTGTTTTAACTTAACAGTTTTCTGTGGCTTGAGTCACTATCAATCATCTTCCCTGTGCGATCTCTCTTATATTTTTATGACTTTTTTAATGTAAACATTAGCTGTAAACATTATCTGTATCATTCCTTTGCTATCTTGCAGAAAAACCTGTTCCTATAGTGTCATGATCTGCATATCTCCCTATGTTTGGTTGAGCTACCTGTTTTGTGGCCTTGAGTTTATTCACAGTGAACAGCACGTAATTTAAATATTATTTTACAATGTTTATTTTTAACACTTTCACTGGTTGAAGCACCAACCTTGAACGAATTGAAACTAACTGAATCTGCACCTGAAGACAAAGTGGGATTAGAACAGGTGCCTAGTTTTGGTTTGTCTCTTTTCCTTCTGGCTGGCAGACGAGATAGGCTGAATGGCCACTTCCTGTGCTGTACATTTTCTATAGTTTTGTGGTTCTAATTCAAATACCTCCACCATAAAAATATTCACTGACCTCCACCTCCACCTCCACCTCCACTGTCTTCTGAGTTAAAAATCACACAACACCAGGTTATAGTCCTTTTATTCTCAGACCGTGTCTTCAGAATCCTTAAGAGGGAGGATGCACAGCCAGAAGTTGTGGTGCACATTGGCACCAATGACATAGGTATGAAGAGGGGTGGGGAGGTCATTCAGGAGCTCAGGGAGTTAGGCTGGAAGCTAAAAGCTATGGCGGACAGAGTCGTCATCTCTGGGTTGTTGCCACGTGACAGTGAGGCAAGGAATAGGGAGAGAGTGCAGTTGAACACGTGGCTGCAAGGATGGTGTAGGAGGGAGGGCTTCAGGTATTTGGACAATTGGACTGCATTCTGGGGAAGGTGGGACCTGTACAAGCAGGACGGGTTGCACCTGAATCAGAAGGGCATCAATATCCTGGGAGGTAGGTTTGCTACCACTCTTTGGGGCGGTTTAAACTAATTTGGCAGGGGGATGGGATCCGGAATTGTAGTCCAGCAAGTAGGTTAGCTGTATGTCAGGGTGTCCAAGAACGTAGGGAGGCTGTGGAGAAGGTAGCACTGACAGGGAATACTTGCGGACACAGAGATGGGTTCAAGTGTGTATACTTCAACGCAAGGAGTATCAGAAATAAGGTGGATGAACTTAAGGAGTGGATCGGTACCTGGGACTACGATGTTGTGGCCATCACGGAAACGTGGATAGAAGAGGGACAGGAATGGCTGTTGGAGGTTCCTGGTTCCAGATGTTTCAGTAAGATTAGGGAGGGTGGTAAAAAAGGTGGGGGGGTGTGGCGTTGCTAATTAGAAATGGTATAATGGCTGCAGAAAGGCAGTTCGAGGGGGATCTGCCTTTGGAGGTAGTATGGGCTGAAGTCAGAAATAGGAAAGGAGCAGTCACCTTGTTGGGTGTTTACGATAGGCCCCCCAATAGCAGCAGAGATGTGGAGAAACAGATTGGGAAACAGATTTTGGAAAGGTGCAGAAGCCACAGAGTAGTAGTCATGAGCAATTTCAACTTCCTAAATATTGATTGGAAGCTCTTTAGACCAAGTGGATTGGATGGGGCGGTGTTTGTACAGTGTGTCCAGGAAGCTATTCTAACTCAGTATGTAGATTGTCCGACCAGAGGGGAGGCCATATTGGATTTGGTACTTGGTAACGAACCAGGACAAGTGATGGGCTTGTTAGTGGGTGAACATTTTGGTGATGGTGACCACAATTCTGTGACTTTCACCTTGATTATGGAGAGAGATAGGTGCGTGCAACAGGGCAGGTTTTACAATTGGGAGAAGGGTAAATACGATGCTGTAAGACAGGATCTAAGGAGCATAAATTGGGAGCATAGGCTGTCAGGGAAGGATGTCGTTGAAATGTGGAACTTTTTCAAGGAACAGATACGACGTGTCCTTGATATGTATGTACCTGTCAGGCAGGAAAGAGATGGTCGTGTGAGGGAACCTTGGTTGACGAGGGAGGTTGAATGTCTTGTAAGGAGGAAGAAGGAGGCTTACATAAGGTTGAGGAAACAAGGTTCAGACAGAGCGTTGGAGGGATACAGGATAGCCAGGAAGGAGCTGAAGAAAGGGATTAGGAGAGCTAAGAGAGGGCATGAAAAATCTTTGGCAGGTAGGATCAAGGATAACCCCAAGGCCTTTTATGCGTATGTGAGAAACATGAGAATGACGAGAACGAGGGTAGTTCCGATCAAGGACAGTAGTGGGCGACTATGTATTGAGTCAGAAGAGATAGGAGAGGTCTTGAATGAGTACTTTTCTTCAGTATTTACAAATGAGAGGGACCGTATTGTTGAAGAGGAGAGTATGAAACAGACTGATAAGCTAGAAGAGATACTTGTTAGGAAGGAAGATGTGTTGGGCATTTTGAAAAACTTGAGGTTAGACAAGTCCCCCGGGCATGACGGGATATATCCTAGGATTACGTGGGAAGCAAGAGAGGAAATTACAGAGCCGTTGGCAATGATCTTTTCGTCTTCACTGTCAATGGGGGTGGTGCCAGGGGACTGGAGAGTGGCGAATGTTGTGCCCCTGTTCAAAAAAGGGAATAGGGATAACCCTGGCAATTACAGGCCAGTTAGTCTTACTTCGGTGGTAGGCAAAGTAATGGAAAGGGGACTGAGATAAAGGATTTATGAGTACCTGGAAAGACACTGCTTGATTAGGGACAGCCAGCACGGATTTGTGAAGGGTAGGTCTTGCCTTACAAGTCTTATTGAATTCTTTGAGGAGGTGACCAAGCATGTGGATGAGGGTAGAGCAGTGGATGTAGTGTACATGGATTTTAGTAAGGCATTTGATAAGGTTCCCCATGGTAGGCTTATGCAGAAAGTCAGGAGGCATGGGATAGAGTGAAGTTTGGCCAGTTGGATAGAGAACTGGCTAACCTGTCGAAGTCAGAGAGTGGTGGTAGATGGTAAATATTCAGCCTGGAGCCGAGTTACAAGTGGAGTTCCGCAGGGATCAGTTCTGGGTCCTCTGCTGTTTGTAATTTTTATTAATGACTTAGAGGAGGGAGTCGAAGGGTGGGTCAGTAAATTTGCAAATGATACGAAGATTGGTGGGGTTGTGGACAGTGAGGAGGGCTGTTGTCGGCTGCAAAGGGACTTAGATATGATGCAGAGCTGGTCTGAGGAGTGGCAGATGGAGTTCAACCCTGCCAAGTGTGAGGTTGTCCATTTTGGAAGGACAAATAAGAATGCAGAATACAGGGTTAACGGTAGGGTTCTTAGTAAGGTGGAGGAGCAGAGGGATCTTGGGGTCTATGTTCATAGATCTTTGAAAGTTGCCACTCAGGTGGATAGAGCTTGTAAGAAGGCCTATGGTGTATTAGCGTTCATTAGCAGAGGGATTGAATTCGAGTGAGGTGATATTGCAGCTGTATAGGACCTTGGTAAGGCCACATTTGGAGTACTGTGTGCAGTTCTGGTCGCCTCACTTTAGGAAAGATGTGGAGGTTTTGGAGAGGGTGCAGAGGGGATTTACTAGGATGTTGCCTGGAATGGAGAATAGGTTGTACGAGGATAGGTTGAGAGTGCTAGGCCTTTTCTCATTGGAATGGCGAAGGATGAGGGGTGACTTGATCGAGGTTTATAAGATGATCAGGGAAATAGATAGGGTAGACAGTCAGAGACTTTTTCCCCGGGTACAACAGAGTGTTACAAGGGGACATAAATTTAAGGTGAAGGGTGGAAGGTATAGGGGGATGTCAGGGGTAGGTTCTTTACCCAGAGAGTGGTGGGGGCATGGAATGTACTGCCTGTGGGAGTGGCAGAGTCTGAATCATTGGTGACCTTTAAGCGGCAATTGGATAGGTACATGGATAGGTGTTTAAGCTAGGACAAATGTTCGGCACAACACCGTGGGCCGAAGGGCCTGTTCTGTGCTGTATTGTTCTATGTTCTATGTAGTCCAACAGGTTTATTTGGAAGCACAAGCTTTCGGAGCGCTGCTCCTTCATCAGGAGGTTGTGGAGAATAAGATTGTAAGACACTGAATTTATAGCAAAAGTTTACAGTGTGATGTAACTGAAATTATATATTGAAAAAGACCTGGATTGTTTGTTAACTTCCTCATCTTTCAGAATAGAAACTTAATAATCCAGGTCTTTTTCTTGTGGTGAATGGGACCAAAGGTTATGGGGAGATTCTATAATTAGGGGGATCGACAGTATCCTTTGCAAGCAGGATCATGAGACCTGCATGGTATTTGCCTGTCCCCTGCCAGGATATAGGACATTTCTGGCTGGCTTAAAAGGATATTGGAGCGAGAGGTTGAGGAACCAGTTGTTGTGATCCACCTTGGGACAAACAACATAGGTAAGGCTAGGAAGGAGGACCTGTTTGGGGATTATCAAACACTAGGAATGAAATTAAAGAACAGGGCTTCAAGGGTAACAATCTCCAGATTACAACCTGAGCCACAAGCAAGGGACAAGAAAATTAGGGAACTAAACACATGGCTAAGGGAGTGGTGTGGGAAAGAGAGGTTCCACTTCATGGGCCATTGGCATCCGTTTTGGAACAGGATGGATCTATACTGACGGGATGGTGTCCACCTGAACCAATCTGGAATCAGTGTTCTTGTGGAAAGGATAAATAGGGTGGTCACTAGGATTTTAAACTTATGAGTCGGGGAAGGACAGGGGAAGGTTTGGAGAAAATAGCAAGGAAAGCAGCAGGTTAGCATTTGTGTAGGAGGGTTTAACTATATGGCAGAATATGAAAGAAGTAAAAAGGAAGGAAAATGCAGGAGATATTATTATTGGAGATGTTGGAATTTATATAGAGGGTACAAAAACAGGCATGAGGGCACTTTATCTGAATGAAAATTCTAAGAAAAAAAGTCACTGATAGATGTAGTTTGTAGACCACCAAATAATGATATCACATTGGGGTGGACAATAAACAAAGAAATAACTAATGCCTGCAATCTGCCGTGGATGTCTAAGGAAATAAGGGAGGCTATCAAATTGAAAGAGAAGGCATACAAAGTGGCCAAGATTAGAGGGAAACTAGAAGATTAGGAAAGCTTTAAAGGTCAACAGAAAACCACAAAAAGAGCTATAAAGAAAGATTATGAGAAAAAAAACTAGCTCAGAATATGAAGATAGATAGCAAAAATATCTGTAAATATATAAAACAAAAAAGTGTAGCTAAAGTAAACATTGGTCCTTTAGAGGATGAGAAGGGGGATTTAGTAATGGGATATGAGGAAATGGCTGAGGCATTGAATAGGTATTTTGTGTTGGTTTTCATAGTGGGGGACACAAACACCATGCCAGTCATTGACAAAGAGATGAAGGTTGGTGAGGACCTGGAAACAACTATTATCATGAAAGAGAGTGTGTTGGGCAAGCTAATGGAGCTAAGGGTAGACAAGTCTCCCGGCCCTAATGGAATGCACCCCAGGGTGCTAAAAGAAATGGCAGGAGAAATAACAAATTGTGATAATTTTCCAAAATTCACTAGATGTGAGGCAGTTCCAGCAGATTAGAAAACAACAAATATGACACCACTGTTTAAAAAAGATAGGGAATTATAGACTGGTGAGCTTAACCTCTGCAGTAGGGAAAATGCTTGAGTCTATTATCAAGGAAGAAATAGCAAGGTATCTAGAAATAAATTGTCCCGTTGGGCAGATGTAGCATGGGTTCATGAGGGGCAGGTCATGCTTAACTACACTTTTGGAATTCTATGAAGATGTTATGAATGTGGTGGACAATGGGGTCTTAGTAGATGTGACGTATCTAGATTTCCAAAAGGCATTTAACAAGTGCCTCACAAAAGGATGCTGCATGAGATAAAGATGCAATGCTTTATGGACGATATATTAGCGTGGATAGAGCATTGGTTAACCAACACAAAGCAAAGACTGGGAAAAATGAATGCTATTCTGGTTGGCAATCAGCGACTAGTGGTGTGCCTCAGGGATCAGTTTTGGGTCTGCAATTATTCACAACTTACATAGATAATTTGGAGTCGGGGACTATGTGTCATGTATCAAAATTTGCAAATGACACTAAGTAGAAACATTGCAAAAGGACAGAGATAGCTTAAGTGAGTGGGCAATGATTTGGCAGATGGAATGCAATGCTAATAAATGTGAAGTCATCATTTTGGTAGGAATAACAGTAAAAACAATTATTACTTGAATGGTAAGAAATTGTAGTACACTGCTGTGCAGAGGGACCTGGGTGTCCTTGTGCATGAATCACAGTGGGTTGGTCTGCAGGTGCAGCAGAGAATTAAGAAGGCAAATGAAATTTTGTCCTTCATTATTAAAGGGATTGAGTTTAAAAGCAGTGAGGTTATGTTGCAGCTGTATAAGGTGCTGGTGAGGCCACACCTGGAGTACTGCATGCAGTTTTGGTCTCCTTACCTGAGAAAGGAATGTACTGGCACTAGAGGGGGTATAGAGGCGGTACACTAGATTGATTCTGGAGTTTAGAGACTGAGTAGACTGGGATTATAGTCATTGGAATTTAGAAGAATGAGGGGGGATATTATAGAAACATAAATTTTAATGGAATAGATAAGATAGAAGGAGAGAGGATGATTCCACTGGTGGGTGAAAGTAGGACAAGAGGATATAGCCTCAGAATTAGGGGGAGCAGATTTAGGACTGAATTGAGAAGGAACTTCTTCACCCAGAGGGTTGTGAATCTGTGGAATTCCCTGCCTAGTGAAGTAATTGAGGCTTCCTAAGTAAATGTTTTTAAAGCTAAGATGGATAATTTTTTTTGAACAGTAAAGGAACTAAGGGTTATGGTGGGGCATGGGGGTTTGTTAAGTGGAGCTAAGTCCACAAATAGAGCAGCCATGATTTCGTTGAATGGTAGAGCAGGCTCGAAGGGCCAAATGGCCTCCCCTGCTCCTGGTTCTTGTGTTCTTATGAGAAAGCAGGATGAGGCAATTGAGTTGGACGATCAGCCAACTGGACGTGGTGAGTTGTGGAGCAGGCTCGAAGGGCCAAATGGCCTCCTCCTGCTCTGTTCTTCTATGTTTCTATGTTTAAAAAATCAATTTGGGAGTTCAGTGGATAGTTGTGGAAAGCTATAAACCTGTAACTATAAGGATTAGTTGAGGCAAATAACATGGATGTATTTAAGGATAAGTATGATATTATGGACAAGATCAGACCTCCTCAAAACATTTCAAGAAAGTAGGCAAGACCCTAACTTTGCTCAATGTTTTAAGCAGGTGAAATGTGGATATTCCAGGAGTGATGCAGTTAGTCAAACCACTTAGTTTTAAACAAACAAAATTATTTTGCAAGATTACCACATGAAACACAAGCAAATGAGAACAGAATACAGAATAACTTAACCTGTCCAAAAACCCAACAGATTTTACCAACTTAATGGTGCTCTTCCCAATACTTGCAACAATCCCCATAAATACCCCTTGGCCCGATCGGTAAAATCAAACATAGGAAAGGAGTCAGAGAGAGGCAGGGACCTGCTTCTTTGAGTCCAGCAGCTTCAGAACTGCCTGACTGCTTCCAGTGAACAGCCAGACTGCCCAAAAACCAAATCAAACTAGAGAAAAGCTGAGCTGGGAGAACTGGCCGCTCCCCTTTCATTGTATCAGGTTTTTTTAAAACTTGAAAGCCTTTTTTCTGAGGCAGTATCTGTTAGCTATAATCAAATTGTCCCTAAAACCCATCCAAGCCCAGACTTATTGGACAGTCTCGGGCTGTCCATAGCGCTCCAGTGTGCCCACAGCCTGTGACAGGACCAGAGACAATGAGTGAGAGTGCCCACACTCCTCTTGCATTTAGGACACATTGGAGATACTCCCGTTTTAAATTTTGAAAGTTGCTTTGGAGCCAAGTGGACCCTGTGGAGAATCTTTAATTGCAAGGCATTGGTCCTGTTGCAAATCAAGATCCTTCTTGCATTTCTCAACATCCAGCTTCCTCTCCCATACCCTCCAGAGCCATTCTGACTCATCAGAGGGGCCCTCTCCCAATAGATGATAGACATTGCTGACAGAAAGTGTGTTCTCAGCACTCCTCACTCTCTTCTCCACGTCAGATCTATAATAATCAGTTAGAAGTGTGAAGTTTGTATGAAATTTCTAATTTGAAAAAAATGGAAGATGTCTCTACTGGGCAACCTCGTATTTCCAAGCCAACTGGTCAAAAGATATCAGTATTAGCCCCATCGACTAAGTCACCCAGGCATGACACACCTCTAGCTGCCCATGTATTAAACCCGAGACCACCACCCTGGCTGAAAACCTGGCATATCACCTATGGGAGTAAAAAATGATGCTTTGGCAATATTGCCCTCATGTTGACATATTGCCCTCCATGCTTTAACTGTATTAATAACTAGGCTATGGCAATATTCCTTAACTGCCGTCATTTTGTCCAAGAACAGCAAACTAGTAAGGGGGCATCTTGCCTGAGATGCTTCGATGTCTAACTATAGTGAGTGAGGTCTTCCAAGGACCAATCATTCATGTAAGATAGCAACCAGCTTAAATGATAGTTTTTGATATCTGGGAGGTCCACTACTTCCAGTCTGTGGGGTAGCTGTAGTTTAGTCAGTTTAATAAGGGGGTTTGCTTGTGATATGAGATAAATGTCTTCTAAATGTTTGCTTAGTAAAAAGCAGAGGGAGCATTCATGTAGGATACAGAAGGCGGGGAGGAATGTTCATTTTAATGATGGCTATCTGACATAGCTAAGAGATCAGAAGCACCTCTGTCGAATAAATGGGTAAAATTGGTTTTAAATAGTCGATCAAAGATGGGAGGAATGAATATACCTTAGTAAAGGGAGCCTTCCTGTAACCATTTAAAGGGAAATCGAGATTCATTCTCAGGACCAGGCATTTTTGGGAGACCATCCATAGGCATGGCCACTGACTTGGAAAGTTGATCTTGTAACCTGAAAAGCCACCAAACTGTTGGGTTTGATAAAAAGACAAGAACGTCATCCGCACACAATGCAATCTTATGTAACTTTGTCCCCACTTCTGGAGCAGATATATTGGGATCCCTACATATTGCCTCTGCCAGTGGTTCAATCACCAATGTGAAAAGCAATGGTGATAAGGGACAGCCCTGTTGAATTCCCCTGAGAATATAGAAATTGCTTGACCGCACACCATTGGTGAGAACTACGGCAAGAGGGTCACTATACAAAACCTTTACCCATCTGATAAAGACCTTACTTTAAAGTATAAAAAAGGTATGACCACTTGACCCAGTCAAATGCATTCTCCGCATCTAGAGAGATCCCTAATCCCTGTACCCGATCATTGTTGACATACTTGGATCATGTTAAGTAACCTCCTGACATTATTTGATGATCTGCTTGTTTCTCTTTATAATAATGGAACCATATCAGGACAGGGTAAGGGTACGAGTCCATTTCTGGCCTTTCTGCTGTGACCTGGTGGGCTCTCACGATATTTATCCTTCCCTTTTCAGTCTCCAAACTAAGGAATTCTGGGAACCACTTCCTGATGAAGGGCTTTTGCCCGAAACGTCGATTTCGAAGCTACTTGGATGCTGCCTGAACTGCTGTGCTCTTCCAGCACCACTAATCCAGAACCACTTCTCACTGGCCGCTCACCTTCTGTCTCCTCTGACATGCTGACAACACAAAGATTCTTTCTTCTGTCCCTGTTCTCAGGGTCATCCACCAGATCCAGCAAACCACAGACCTGTGTCTCCAGGGCTTCAATCCAACTCTTGGATGAATCAGCCTCTGCTCCCACGCCTGTGACCTGGCATTCAAACTCATCAGTCCTTTTCCCTAGTCTTGCAGTGACTGTTTGTACTTTTGCAACATAAAGCTGATGAGGGCCAGCTTTTCCTCGATTTTTCTTTTTTTCTTCAATCTGCTTCCTCAGGACCTCGTGAGATTTGGTGAGTTCCTCAGCCAAGGTCTGGTGAGTAAGCAGGCCCACCGCCTCAGTGGACTGGGCTGTGATCCCAGCCCTGGATGACTTCCCTCCTTTCATTGGCATTCTTCTGCAGAAAAAATGAAGCTAAGTAAAATGTTCAGGTTCTCTAGCACTTTTACTCTTTTTTTTTTTGTTCGTGGATGGAACAGGTTTTAGCTCTGTCCTGCCGATGTTGTGGCACGGAGCCCAGAAATGTGATCCTCATAGGTTGCTACCATCTTGGATCCCCCTCAGCATTTTTAAAAGTCAAGAAAGTTGATGCTCATTTTAAGTCTTATTTACACAGCTTCTTGTTCAAGCAGAAATGGGAGATTAGTTTGCATATGAGCTGGAGCCAGGGATTGAGTTGAATGGAGGTTTAGCTGGCAACATGTTACTGATTAGACTGTAAATTAATGGCTAGTAGTTGGTGACAATGGCTTCTGCCTGACAATGATGCTGTGATTGGATTTAGCTGAACGGTTAGTGAGTGTGAATGTTTTGGCAGAAACCATTGAAACTCTGGAGAAGAGGAGCTGTTTTTGCGAATGTTGAGTTTGTACAGGATATGGGTGGGGCCTTTTCCAGAGTACTCTGTGTCTAGTTCTGGTTGCCCCATTATAGGAAGGATATTATTAAGCTTGAGGGCGTTTTCAGAAAAGATTTTGCCTGGAATGGAGAATTTGAATTATAAGGCGAGGCTGGATAGGCTGGGACTTTTTCCACTGAAACATAGGGTTTTGAGGGGTGACCTTATAGAGGTTTATAAAATAATGAGGGGTATAGATAAGGTGAATGGCAGGTAACTTTTCATTAGGGTGGGGGAATTTTGAGAGGAGGGGCCATATTTTTTGGGGTGGGTGGGGAAAGATTTAATAAAGGCAGAGAGGCAATTTTTTTACATAAAATGTGTGTTCGTCTGTGGAATCAACTGCTAGAGGAAGTGGTGAATGTGGGTACAGTTATAATATTTAAAAAGTATTTTGATAACTACATGAATAAGAAACACTTAGAGGAAAATGGGTCAAGTGCGGGCAGGTGGAACTCGTTTAGTTTGGGATTATGATCAGCATGAACTGATTGGATCGAAGAAGCTGTTTCTGTGCTCCGTGACTCCAAGTATGAAGGTTCAATTTTCTATCTCAGCTGTAAGCTGTGTCTTTTAACCAGGAAGTCAGAGACTTTGTAAATGTGAACCGACCACTGAATACTTTTCACAAGCAAGTGAAAGTTTATTAGGATTGATAATTAAGGAGAATCATGTCCTGACAACGTAAAAGGCCCATCTCAACAGACTCTGTGAACAGTGAACAATAAACTGTTTGTGTCTGTCTATCTGTGTGTAAAGAGGGAGTTTATAAGGGGATTAGAGTTTTAACTGGTGGACTTCTGTGTTGACAGTTCATTGTTCACAGTTGGTATCTATTTATTTGTACAGAAATCAGGGTGGATCCCCTAACTTAATGGTAATGGTTGAGTTGGGGATATGCCATGTTCTGGACCAGGCCAGAACCCCTCAAAATATAAGGAAACCTAGCTCTATCAATCGTGCAATGTCCTCCTTACTAACTATTGGGGGCCAGTGTCAAATTGGAAGAGCTGACCACAGACTCGTCAAGCAACAGCCAGCATAGTCATACTCATGGAATCATTCCCCACAGATAATATCCCAGTCACCCCATCACCATCCCTGATATGTCCTGTCCCACCAGCAGGACGGACCCAGCAGAGTGATGGCACAGTGGTATACAATCTGAGAGAGCTTCCCTGTAAGTCCTCAACATTGACTCCAGACCCCATGAAATATCATGGTTTCAGGTCATAGGCAAGGAAACCTCCTACTGATTACCATGTACCATTGCCTGATGAGTCAGTATTCCTCCATATTGAATGTTTGGAGGAAGGACTGGGAGCTCAAGGGCACAAAATGTACTCTTGATGGGCATTTCAATGTCTACCACCAAGAATGGCTCAGCAGCAGCATTACTGATCATGGAGAATATCCTCCATCATGTTGCGTGCCGCACAATCCGTGTGCTAAATGGGACCTGTTTCAAACAGATGTAGCAGGCCTAAGCACCATGAGACACTGTGCACCATCAAAAGTAGCAAAATTGTAGTACAGCTCCATCTGCAACCTCATGGCCTGGCTGGGAGGATGCTGTGGCTTTAAGAAGTTATTTGGTTCAGATTTTTGGAAAGAGTTTTTTTTTACAAGACCGAGGTAATGAGCTGTCTTATCGGGTCAAAGAGATGTACAGCATGGAAACACACCCTTCATTCCAACTCATCCATGCCGACCGAATATCCTAACTCAATCTAACCCCACCTGCCAGCACCTGGCCCATATCCCTCCAAACCCTTCCTATTCATATACCATCCAAATGCCTCTTAAATGTTGCTATTGTACCAGCCTCCACCACTTCCTCTGGCAGCTCATATCATACACGTACCGCCTCTGAGTGAAAAAGTTGCCCCTTAGGTCTCTTTTATATCTTTCCACACTCACCCTAAACCAATCCTGGACTCCCCCCCCCAACCCAGGGAAAAGACTTTCTCTATTTATCCTATCCACGCACTCATGATTTTGTAAACCAATATAAGGTCACCCCTTGGCCTCGGGGAAAGCCAGTAAAGGTAACATCTTGTGAGACCTTGTGTTTTTTTTAAGTTGGTAAAATAGAAGCAGCCTGAGAACGAGACACAGAGCCAGGATTTTTATTTGGCTTTCAGCAGAAGCTACTGGGGTCTCAGTGGGGTTGGAAGGCAGTGACTCTCTCCTAGCTGCTACACTTCCTCTTTACGTTTTCTCTGGATGCTTTTCCTCTTGTGCTGCTGAAGTGCACGAGAGACAATCTGATTTCTAAATTTGCCTTTTGTCAATGGTGTGTCTATGGTATGTTATTATATTGAAAAACTTACTATCATTCTGTTACGTTTTCCAGGAGAGTTAAGTGGAAGCTAGAGAAGTGATTGCTGGGCCTTTTGCCGAGATATTTGTATCATCGATAGTCACAGGTGAGGTGTCGGAAGACTGGAGGTTGGCAAACGTGGCGCCACTGTTTAAGAATGGCGGTAAAGACAAGCCAGGGATCTATAGACCGGTGAGCCTGACCTTGGTGGTGGGCAAGTTGTTGGAGAGAATCCTGAGGGACAGGATGTACATATATTTGGAAAGGCAGGGACTGATTAGGGATAGTCAACATGGCTTCGTGCTTAGGAAATAATGTCTCTCAAACTTGATTGAGTTTTTTAAAGAAGTAACAAAGAGGATTGATGAGGGCAGAGCAGTAGATGTGATCTATATAGACTTCAGTAAGGCGTTTGACAAGATTCCCCATGGGAGACTGATTAGCAAGGTTAGATCTCATGGAATACAGGGAGAACTAGCCATTTGGAGACAGAACTGGCTCAAAGGTAAAAGACGAGGGTGGTGGTGGAGGGTTGTTTTTCAGACTGCAGGCCTGTGACCAGTGGAGTGCCACAAGGATTGGTGCTGGGTCCACTACTTTTTTTCATTTACATAAATGATTTGGATGTGAGCATAAGAGATACAGTTGGTAAGTTTGCAGATGACACCAAAATTGGAGGTGTAGTGGATAGCGAAGAGGGTTACCTCCGATTACAACAGGATCTGGACCAGATGGCCAATGGGCTGAGAAGTGGTAGAAGGAGTTTAATTCAGATAAATGTGAGCTGCTGCATTTTGGGAAAGCAAATCTTAGCAGGATTTATACACCTAATGGTAAGGTCCTAGGGAGTGTTGCTGAACAAAGAGACCTTGGAGTGCAGGTTCATAGTTCCTTGAAAGTGGAGGATAGTGAAGAAGGTGTTTGGTATGCTTTCCTTTATTGGTCAGAGTATTGAGTACAGGTGTTGGGAGGTCATGTGGCGGCTGTCCAGGACATTGGTTAGGCCACTGTTGGAATATTGCGTGCAGTTCTGGTCTCCTTCCTATCAGAAAGATGTTGTGAAACTTGAAAGAGTTCAGAAAAGATTTACAAGGATGTTATCAGGGTTGGAGGATTTGAGCTATAGGGAGAGGCTGAACAGGCTGGGGCTGTTTTCCCTGGAGCGTCGGAGGCTGAGGGGTGACCTTATACAGGTTTACAAAATTATGAGGGGCATGGATAGGATAAATAGATAAAGTCTTTTCCCTGGGGTCAGGGTGTCCAGAACTAGAGGGCATAGGTTTATGGTGAGAGGGGAAAGATATAAAAGAGACCTAAGGGGCAACTATTTCAGAGGGTAGTTTGTGTACGGAATGAGCTGCCAGAGGAAGTGGTGGAGGCTGGTACAATTGCAACATTGAAGAGGCATTTGGATGGGTATATGAATAGGAAGCGTTTGGAGGTATATGGGCCGGGTGCTGGCAGGTGGGACTAGATTGTGTTGGGATATCTAGTGGGCAAGGATGGGTTGGACCGAAGGGTCTGTTTCCATGATGTACATCTCTATGACTCTAAGTTCCTCTTTGTTTGATTGCATTTTAACTATAGTGTATGAATAAAGTATGTTTTGCTTAACAGCGAGTGGTTTGACCAATCAAGTTGCATCTGGGACACAGCACCTCACATTTACTTTTAAAATAAGAAAACGTTGGGGTGTAAGCTACCTTCTTACTATATCTTGAGGTGTACTGGTCTGGTCCATAACGTGGCATTTCCCCCACTCAACCCTTACCACCAAGCCAGAAGATCCACCCTGGTTCAATGGAGGTCTAACTAAAGGTCTATACAGTGGAAACAAGACTTGCCAATTTTTATACTTGATGCCCTGACCGATGAAGGCAAGCATGCCATATGCATCTTGATCACTTTATCCAGTTGTGTTATCACTACAGAGAATTGTGGATCTGTATGCCCCATCTTCTTCGTGTTGATGCGACTAAGAGTTCTGCCATTTACTGTATATTTCCTTCCTGTATTAGATTTTCCAAAATGCATCACCTCTCATTTATCTGGATTAAACTCCATCTCATTTTTTTACCCAAGTCTTCAGCCTGTCTATGTCCTGTTGTATTCTCTGATAATCCTCCTCACTATCCACAACTGCCCTACTCAAATCGGCAAACTTATTCAAGTCACCTAATTCTACTCAATCATTTTTACATATTACAAACAACAGGGCTCCCAGCAATGATCCCTGCAGAACATCACTGATAACAGATTTCCAGTTAGGAAAATGACCTTCCACCTCTACTCTCTGTCTTTTATGACTAATCCATCTTACCAACTCACTGTGAATATCATGTAAGTTCACATTTTGTATCAGTCTGCCATGAGGGACATTGTCAAAGCCTTGCTAAAGTCCATATCGACAACTTCTACTGCTCCGCCCTCTTCAATCATCATTGACACTTCCTCAAAAAAACTTGGATTGGGGGCTCAGATTTGTTAATAGTTTTTGTTTAATGTTCTGTTGAGAAAATAAATTGTTATTTTTCTTTAAATAATGGAAATTAGGAGTTCTCTTTCACCCCCTCAGACTTTTAACAGATTACGGGGTGAGTTGAGCTTTTCTGAGTGTTTGGCTTTAACTAACATTCAAGTTTGTGAAAAACAACATTCCCCACAAGCTATGCTGCCTTTCAATCATAAGTCTATATTTTTCCAAATGTGAGTAAATTCTATTCCTAAGAATCTTGTTACGAAGTCGAAAGAGTGTATGTTCACTTTAAGATAGGAAATGTTTTCTGAATTTTAAAGTACAGCCTCAGCTGCCAGAACCGAACAGCTAAGAGATGGGCTGTTCCAAAATAGGTATATGTAACAAATGGCTGTTAAATGGATACCTGAGTTTTGGTTGCTGTTTTGACAACAATTCAAATTTAACCAATTAATTTAAATTATGGCCAAAGTTCTCAAATGCAACTGAGTTTGAATTTATTGCATTGACAACATTGGATCAATGAAAGGGTATGATACTGGGGTGTATAAAACATGGGCATTTTGAAAATTAGTCAGAGCAACTTCCACTGAACAGTACAGCAACTGCTGTAGAACCAGAGAGCTAACTGCCCATCTAATATCTTGATCTCAAAGAAATAAGAAGGCACTTTCTCTATTAAAACCTACTTTTTACTGCTTTTACAGGAAAAGCTAAGAAGATGACCCAGGGAGATCAGCAGATGGAAGAGTGAAGACAGCGGAGAAGACAGGGATGTGTGGACTTGAGATTAAGTTAATGTAATGCTTAATAATTGTGTTATTGGAGCAGCACTTTGAGTTTGGGTCAGATAGTAATTAGTTAAGAAAAAGGGGGCTTCAATTTGTTAATAGTTTTTGTTTAGTCTTCTGTTGGGTAAATAAATTGTTATTTTTCTTTAAATAATGGAATTTAGGTGTTGTCTTTCACTCCCTCACATGTTTAACAGGTTACGAAGTGAGTTGCGCTTTTCTGGGTGTTTAGTTTTAATTAACAGAAGGGTACAGCCTCTGCATCATAACAACCTTCTCCAGTAATTTCCCTACCACTGATACATGGCTAACTAGGCTTGGTGGGCTGAAGGGCTTTTCCTATGCTGTACTCTTCATTGCTTACAGAAAATTATATGGACAATGTATTTCTTATTCCAAATTCTAAGCTGAAGTTGATATCTTCCAAATTGAAGTTATCTATTTTGTGAACTCATACAACATAAAAAAATGTTTTCACATTAAACCAAAAGTGATAGTTCACACCATTTCCTGAGATTTGAACAGATGTTTTGTGAACAATATTCTAACTTTCATTGACTTCTATCTAACAATAGAGTGGGTTACTGCCTTCTCGCACTGTAGTGTAGTGGGCAGTTGTGATTTATTATATGGATCTGGATGCCTTCTCCCTATTTTTCAGCTGTTTCTACCATATCCTCGTTGACACCATCACAGCAACTGATTTGCAGTTTCATGTTCTGCTAACATTAACCTCTTTGCACAATGTCAAATTTAAAATGATAATCATTTCTTCCTTCTGTTTTAGTTATGCCCATTTCCTGGAGCTACTAGTTTTACTGGTTATTGTCTTCAGGACCATAGGGTTAATGTCCCCACATGTAGGGATGGTTGCTGATGGGCTTAATCATACGGGGGGTGCTCACTTTACGTGTAACAAGCTGTAACCATCGGCCATCCCCTCCCCAGGATCTTTACATTTGCTTGTCTAGTCCATTGTAAAGATAGACCAGCTCCTAACATTTCTTTCTGCTCTTGGTTCCTGTTTTGACCCATCCACCGACACTTCTGTTCTACAGGCAAATTATATGGGTCCCAACCAGCTGTCTGCATCTTCTGAACTAATTTTGCTTGTTGTTCCATTATGAACCTCGTGATGAGCCTTCTGCTCCCATTTTAAAATTGATAACTTTTCTTCTTTCTTTCCACCAGCATACTCCTGCCTCTCCCTGTATGGTCAGCTCTTAAATCTGCATAGCTCCTATAAACTGTATAAGGAAGATCTCCTTACTTACGCGTGTGCTGTTTTTGCAAATTTTGTACAGTCCCAGTCCAGATATGGTTTACTCTATCTTTGGTCCTAGTGTGGTTAGTCCTGTGTGGATATGACCTAGCCTTAGTGTGGCTTGTCCAGTGCGGATTGGCTTCCCTCGCTCCCTTGGACCCAACAGAGTTGTCCAATGTGGAATTGACCTAGCCTCCACAGTCTATCCTTGGTGCCTAAAGTCCCAATACTCCTTCAGATTCTTTCACCACTCGACCAGATTGTTTCCTGGTTGCTGCACTCACCATGGGTGGTAAATAAAATATACCCCTTTGCAGAGCCTTTCTGATGACCCGCTATGAGTATCCAGTTTGTGACGTCAGATCACTTCAGGAAATTATCTCAGGAGTTTCAGGTTAACGATTGTTCATTGAGCCAATATTGGGAGATTCTACCCCAGAAAAAAATTCCAAAGTAGCATTCTAACTCAACAAGGATTCAACAGATATTGATACATTGTAAATTATGGAGACAATACATTACTTGTATTCTAAAATGGTCTGTTTTAGACAAGCATCACATAGTCCAAAAGTGGCAAGGTTCCCATTGCTCTTGGTCTCACCACTCCCTATCTTCCAGGTGCTATCCTATTCCCCTCTCTGAAATCGGTGCTTCATTCCCATCCTTGACTAAACCTTGCTTTGTCTTTCTTGGCATAGTATATCCTCATATTTCATTTCCAAATAATGTTTCAGGATTATTGCTGCTTCAGCCATATTGCATTTTCACAGAAATTCTGTCCATCTGCTGCATCTCTTTTAGTAAATCTTTTCTGCATCTTTTCTAAGGATTTGACATCAGTATTAAAGTTTGGTCCCCATAATTGAACATTCCATTGAATACTCCAGTGATGTATATATCATTTCTCTTTTTCCCTTTATACACTATTTCTCTATCAATCAAGCCAGTGTTGCATGTGGTTTTAAACATGAACTGAATTGTTTGATAAAATTCAGTAGGTCTGACAGCATCTGTGGGAAGAAAATAGAGATAACGTTTCGAGTTTAGTGACTCTTCATCAGCACTATCACTGATTTAAAGGCTTCTAAACTTGGCCTAAGTCCTTTAAGTACTTGTGTGTGCATACCATTCAGTCTCTCTGTTTCTGCATTACATTTAAAGTTGTGCTGTACAGTGCATAATGTCCTTCCCCATTCTTCATATCAAAAGCATCACTCCACACATCTGCATGATAAATTTCATCTGTGATGTGTTTGTTCAATTCATTAATCTCTCTATCCTCCTGAAATCTATTCTTCTTATTATTGTTATTGTTTGCATTTGGTGTGCTAGAAAAATCACAGAATTGTTACAGTACTGAAGGAGACCATTTGGCCCATTGTGCCTATTACACAGTGCCAATTTCTTGCCTTTTTCTCACGTTCTGCACACTATTTCTAACCAAAACAATCACTCACTACTCCTTTCAATGCCTCATATAAACCTGTCTCTGCCAAATTTCCAGGCAGAACATTCCATATGCTAACTATTCACTGTATGAATTTTTTTTTCTCATTTTGCTCTTGCTTTTATTTTGCACATTACTTTATATCAATGCCTTCTCACTCTTGTACCTTTTATGAGTGGTACTAGCTTCTCCCTATTTACCCTGCCTAGCCTGGGCTTGGTTTTGAAAGCTTCTACCAAATCTCTTCTCAGCCTTCTTCTCTTTTAAGGTGAAGAGTCACAATTTCTTCAGTCTATCCTCTTTAGTGAAATTTCTAATTCTGGGAATCATCCTTGTAAATCGCGCTGCACCCTCAAGTGTATTCACATCTTTCCTACAATGTGACACCCCAACTGTTCATAATATTCAAGCTGAGGTCTAAAATGTATCTTGGACAAATTCAACATCACCTCTTTGCTTTTGTACTCTAATCCCCTATTATTAAAGCTGAGAACACTGTATGCTTCATTAAATGCTCACCACTTTTCCTACCATCTTCAATGATCTGTGCACAGATACACCTAGGTCCTATTACTCCTGCACCCCCTTTACAATTGTACCTCCATTTTATATTGTCTTTCAATGCTTTCTGACCAATGTGTATCACTTGATGCCTCTTTGCATTGAATTTGTTCTGCCACCTATCCACCCATTCCACCAACTTGTCCATGTTCTTTTGGAGTTCCACACTTCTCTTCACAGTTTACAACTCTTCAAAGTTTTGTGTCATCTGTAAACTTCGATATTGTCCCATGAACACCAAGATCCAGATCATTAATACGTATCAGAAAAAGCAAAAGTCCCAGTACTGATCCCTTGGGAACTCCACAACAAACCTTCATCCAACCCAAAAAAACTCATTGACTATTATTCTGTTTCCTATCACTCAGCTAAGTTTGTGCCAATGTTGAAACTGACTCTTTTATATCAATACCTATAACTTTCCTCACAAGTTTGTTGTGTGGCACTGTTTCAAATGCCTTTTGGAAATCCATGCAGACTACATCGACAATGTTATCCACATCAACCCTTCCAATACCTTTTTTAAAAAAAACTCAAGTGATCAGGTATACCCTAGAACTCTGTGGAAAGCTAGGGAAATGATTGCTGGGCTTCATGCTGATATAGTTGGATCACTGATAGTCACAGGTGAACCGCCAGAACACTAGAATTTACTGAATGCGGTGGCTCTATTTAAGAAAAGTGGTAAGGAAAAGCCAGGGAACTATAGACCTGTGAGCCTGACAGTGATGGTGGGTAAGTAATTGGAGGGAATTCTGAGGGACAGGATTTACATGTATTTTGATGGGCAAAGACTGATTAGGGATAGTCAACATGGCTTTGTGCGCAGGAAATCATGTCTCACTAATTTGATTGAGTTTTTTGAAGATGTACCAAACAGGATTGATGAGGGCAGAGCTCTGGACGTGATCCATATGGACTTCAGTAAGGCATTCAACAAGGTTCCTCATGGTAGAACTGGTGAGCAAGGTTAGATTACATGGAATACATGGACTCCTAGCCATTTAGATACAGAACTGGCTCAAAGATAGGACACCAAGGATGGTGGTGGAGGGTTGCTTTTCAGACTGGAGGGCTGTGAACAGTGGTGTGCCACAAGGATCTGTGCTGGGTCCACTCCTTTCATCACTTATATAAATGATTTGGATGTGAACATATGAGGTATAGTTAGTAAATTTGCAAATTGGAGGTGTAGTGGATGGTGAAAAGAGTTACCTTCGAGTATAATGGAATCTTGATCAGATGGACCAATGGGCCAAGGAGTGGCAGATGGAGTTTAATTTAGATAAATATGAGGTGCTGCATTTTGGAAAGGCAAATTAGGGCAGGACGTACACATTTAATGGTAAGGTTCTGGGAGTGTTGCTGAACAAAGAGACCTTGGAATGCAGGTTCATAGTTCCTTGAAGGTGGAGTCTCAGGTAAATAGGACAGTGAAGGAGGTGTTTAGTATGTTTTCCTTTATTGGTCAGAGCATTGAGTATAGTTGAGAGGGCATGTTACAGCTGTACAGGACGATGATTCAGCCACTTTTTGAACATTGTGTGCAATTCCAGTCTCCCTACTATAAAAAAGGATGTTATGAAACTTGAAAGAGTTCAGAAATGATTCACAAGGATGTTGCCAGGGTTGGAGGATTTGAGCTATAGGGAGAGGCTGAACAGGCTGGGACTGTTTTCCCTTGAGCAGCGAAAGCTGAGGGGTGACCTTTTATAGAGGTTTATAAAATCATGAGGGGCATGGATATGGTAAATAGTCAAGGTCTTTTCCTGGGGTGGGAGAGTCCAGAAGTAGGGGGCATAGGTTTAGAGTGAGAGGAGAAAGATTTAAAAGGGATCAAAGGGGCAACTTTTTCATGCCGAGGGTAATGTGTGTATGGAATGAGCTGCCAAAGAAAGTGGTGGAGGTTGGTACAATTACAACATTTAAAAGGCATCTGGATGGGTACATGACTAGGAATGATTTAGAGGGATCTGGGACTATGTTAGTTCAGGATATCTGGTTGGCATGGACAAGTTGGACCAAAGGATCTGTTTTCATACTGTCCATCTCTAAGTTAGACACAATTTCCCCTTTACAAAACCGTGCTGACTCTTACTAATCAACCCAATTGTCTTCATGTATCTTCTAATTCTATACTGAATAAACGTTTTTTAGAGTATTCCCAACTGCAAGGTTAAACTAACCAGGCTGTAATTGCTTGCAATATCCTGACTTTGAAAAGCTTTGAAATAATGCTGTGTCTACCAGGTCATTATCATATGTCCCTAAAGAGCATTTGTCTTTAATACCAATCTTGAGGGAAAACCACAATATATTCAGGTCCTGTCTAAGAAATAACCATTCACCATAACTCTCGTCTCTCTGAACGTTCAGCATTTTTGCATTCATGTTGTCACTGTCTCTTTATTCTCATGGGCTTTAATTTTGCTGACAAGTTTCTTCTGTGGTACTTTGTCAAAGGTCTTGTTTGAAGTTTCTATAAAAAACTTAACTGTCTCTATTAATTAATCAAAGTATTCAATCAAGTTGGTCATCTATAATTTGCTTTTAAGAAATCTGTGATGACTTTAAAGTATTAGCTCACAGTTTTCTAATGTCATTTACATTTGCCTTGGACTAATTGGATAATATTTTTACTGAAATAACCCACTTACTGGAAGAGGAAGGTGACCAGCAGGAATCTCAGGATTCCTATCTCTTTTACCTCACCCTTGGAATCAGCACCACACTTCTGGTTTCCAACCAGTGAGAAGACCATGGGCATGAAGACAGTCCACATTTTGGCAAAGGAAGGATCCTTATTTAAAAGGGGCTCAGAATGACTGCAGGAAGACAGAGGACAATAGGAATAGATGAGGAAGCTATTCACCAACTGTCAACCCTCAGCCCCAGCACTGTCAGATTTTCTGACTGTTCCCTGGGATCATGCTTGAGTCAGTTGGAGGCAGAATGTTGTTCATCGTGGATGTGAGGAAGACTGAACATGCATGGGTAAAGTTTACTGAGTTTGTGAGCAGCAGGTAGGTGAGAGGGTGGTATGTGTATGGAATGAGCTGCCAGAGGAAGTGGTGGAGGCTGGTACAATTGCAATATTTAAAAGGCATTTGGATGGGTATATGAATAGGAAGGGTTTGGAGGGATATGGGCCAGGTGCTGGCAGGTGGGACTAGATTGTGTTGGGATATCTGGTCAGCATGGACAGGTTGGACCGAAGAGGTGTACAGCACAGAAACAGACTCTATGACCCTTTGCAGCTGGAGGCAGTGCTATAAGATGTTTAATGACCAAATGAGGGCAGGCAAGGTCAGTAACAGAACATATGCCAACCCCCACACTCTGACATCCCCTGCATTCTGTTGTACACCACTCCAGCATTCTGAAGAAGAGTCAAATTGAAACATTAACTCTCTTGCTCTCAACACAGACAAGACCAGACCTGGAGTTTCTGTCCTGCTCTGTAGAAGCGTCACTGGACCTGAAATGTTAACTTTGCTTTCTCTCCATAGATACTGCCAGACCTACTGAGTTTGTCATCAATTTCTGTTTTTGATCCTGGAGATTCTCCAGCACTTAATGTTTTTACTTCAGGTCTCCAGCTTTCGTACTTTTGTTTTTATTAATCCTGAGGAGAACACATATTGATCCCAGGCCTGCTGAGTTTGTCCAGCACTCATTTTTTTTCAAAACAAAGCAACCCGGTGCCCTTCACCACCAATGCACAGGGGCAGCTATGTTTATCATCTACAAGACGCACAACAGCAACTCACCAAAGTTCCTTTGACAGGATCTTTCAAACCTGTAATCACTACTATTTAGAAGGAGAAAGATATTGGTGATGGTGGTCATCACCAATTAATCCAATGTACCTTCCAAGACTCACACTATCCTGACTTGGAATTCTATATCCGTTCTATTATTGTGCTGAGTTAAAATCCTGGAACACCCTTCCTCACAGGATTGTGAGTGCCTCTACACCCCAAGAACTTCAGTCGGACAAGATGACGCTTCGTAATCACCTTTTCCATAAGTGTTAGGCAATAAGTGCTGTTCTAGTCAGCAATGTCCCCATCTCATGAACAAAATGAAAGTTTCTGATCCTCTTTGAGATCGGGTGCCACGTTAGGAGGTTTATCATCCTTAGAGGTGATCATTTGGAACACAGATGTGGTGCTTAGACCAGAGACACTGAACATGTTGGCCTGCTGGAGGAGTTAGGTTCGGTGAGGATGATTGGGTTCATTCAGCAATACCAACTTAGTCTTCCAAAAAAAATCGACATCTGAGATGTCTGTGAGGCAACAAAATCATTTTAGTCGTCTTTCTCACCATCTCCAATGTTACAATTAGACTCGACTCATCAACCTGATTAAGGGCTTTTGCCCAAATGTCGAATCTCCTGTGCCTCGGATGCTGCCTGATCGGCTGTGCTTTTCCAGCACGACACTATGGCCTCTTAATCTCCAGTCCTTACTTTCACTAACCAGAGGCACTTCCCAACAATTTCCTCCCACTGTGTCTCTGCGGGAAACTCAAGGTTTCCTGTCCTTCTATCGTGTTCAGTGTAAATTGCGAAAGTACACATATTGGAACTGTACGAGCCATTCCAAATTTCAGATTATTTTTAGATGGACAAGTATACAGCAATCAATATTAAAGCAGAGCCGTATTAAGAGTTTGGGAATGTGGGTCAATGAAAATCCCACGTGCAACTAGTAGTTCAGAGAACCCAAGACCCGGAAATAGCGGGTACATGGAAGAAAATGCAGATTTAGTTTCTGTTATTCGAAAATGAGTTAATAAATTTCAGATTATTCTTTCGTGCTAACAACAGCAACCAATGCACCTTGCCGGGCAGGGTGATGAGCTAACTGCAGCTGACTCCAAGCCAGTGTGCATTATATTTGCAATAAGCACAAAAACGAACTGGAGATATTTAGCAGATGTAGCAGCATTTCTGGGGAGAGAAATACGAGTAAATGTTTCGAGTTCGGTATGACTCTTTTTCAGATTATATTTGCAACTGCTACTTAGCATCGAGGTGGGTAGGTCAGTAGGAAAGGATATGCCGAGATCATTTAAAACGGCTTTAGTGTAGTTTTATTGCAGTAGCACCAAGAATGATTAATCTGCATTGCTGCACAAGCGGTCCAACATCACTGATATGGAGCATGCTGGGGAGAGGTGCGGTCCGATTGGACAATAATAATGTCAATCAGCGGCTCCATAGCCTAATTGGCTCGGTTGTGTGGGCGGGGACTGGATCCCACACGCTGATTGGATGCGATCCTAACGGTCCGGTGACCAATGGACAGAGGGGTGGATGGTGATTGGTTGGAAGGGCATTCAATCACGTGTCGGGGGACGCAGGGCGGTTGAGAGCTTGAGCAAGCAGTTAGAGGCAGGATGGGAGGGCGACAGTGCGGTACAAGGGGAAGTTCTGCTGCTGTCACTGTCCTTTCTCAGTGATCATTCGGGGGAGGGGGCGGCGATGTTTCTCTGCCCCTTGTCACCTGATCAGAAAACCCTTCAGATCGACTGCACAGCTGCATTTTCCGGTCTGGTCTTGGAAGTTTTTATTACCAATGCTGAAAGCGGAGGTCAGACAATAAATGAAGCTCTCACGGTTTATTTGGTCTCTCTTCTCGTAAAATCTCTGCGCAAATGGAAGAAATAATAAGATGCTTTTGCTTTCCTCGCAAAAAAAGGAGCTAGGATTATATTTGACGGTTAGATTTGACCTTTTCTCCTCGTTGCTGAGCTGGTTACAAACGTGCTGGGGCTATTGCGTTTTCCACACATTGGTTCATCCATTAGAAAGCATTATGTGCGCACTCTGATTGAGGTAGGTACCTGCTATTTCGACTGCTACCTGGGTCAGTGAATAATTTCATAATGCAGTATGTTCATGTTTGGTTAACCATGCTGTTATCTTTGGTCTGTCAAGTCGCAGATAACCAGTAGCCTCAATGGCTTCTGTACTCCCATCCTATTACTCCTATCCTCCCAGAAGGTGACCCTTAATAATTGTATCCTTTTCCTCCACCTCCTGATGTTTCTTCTCACTTTCCCTTTGGCCCCACCATCTGAAAATTTCAAGCCCAATATGCAGTGGGGTTTTTTTTCCCTGAGGGCTCTGCTTGAATTTCCTTGAGGGGTATCTTTTTAGATTTCTGAGGGCTATGTTTTAGTTTTTGAAAGTTCCTTTATCACCTTTGCTTAGGTTATGCAGTTATCTGGTAACAACAGCTTCTGTATTTGATTTGACATGTGGTAATCTGGACTTTCAGAACAGATTTGGAAGAATTCATCAACAATCTCAATCATCACAGTTCTATTCAACCTAAAAGCTACAACACTCATGGAAAGCAACAACTTCAGTGGCCCTGCTACTTAAATTGGCACAAGGGATGCAGGTTAACTAGTTTTAATATTAAACTGACACAAATTAAATCTGGAAAGCAAAAAGCTTTCCACAGACTAAGGTCACAAAATTTTTGCGTTCAACCGTCACTGCACTTTTAGTCATTTATAGCATGCAAGCCATTTTGTGTTAATGCATAAATGCAAAACTTTGAGATAAAACTGTTCAGTATGAAATAACCTAGCTGGCACAGTGTTCATTGCAAAATGCTCCACTAGATTTTTACCCCTGTTATAGTAGCTCCTGAATTCTTGTAGTCTTAAGCTGGAGAGTTCAAATTAATTTGCAAAGAATTTATTACGTCAGTTTCTCAGCCCCAGTTCATGCAGTCCACTTCCTTTGCTTTATCCTGTTCTCTGGGACCTGGCCTTATCCCCTTTCACTACTTTCTTACCTGCCTTATTTTCTGCTGCCTCCACACTCACTACCTTGTTCCAGCAGGTTTGCTCACTTTTGCCATTCACTGCCCTAATCACGGCAGTCTCTCATTTGTATTTGCTGATATAAGCTGATCAGTGAGAGAACACTAGTCTGTAGTTGGGGAGCAGCTTCTCATTAATACTGTCCAATTTCCTTAAGGCTGTGACTTATTGGATTGGTCAGCCTTATGATCAGTGATGTGGATTTTTTCAGGTGTCTTGGTACCTTTTGAACTTAAATGTTTCCTTCCACTCCAATGTGTTTTAAGAGTTGATACGTGTATTCATGACACCTAGTTCTACCTCATGTCTTCCTCTCTGAAAGCACCTTACTTGGCTCTGATTTTATGATGCTCCAACACTGGAGCAAATGTGTCTTTAATCTAAATATTTGTCTTCTGTGCTTGGTCTAAACTTTGTTCTCTGACCAACGACTCATTCCTTATTTGCAATATTGCATTTAGTTCTGGTGCCATATTTTAGGAAGGAAATGAAGGCATTCGATATAGTGCAAAAAAGATTTGCCAGTATAATTCCAGGGATGAGGTACTTCAGCTATGAAAATAGATCGGAAAAGATAGGGCTTATTTCCTTGGAGAATAAAAGGCTGAGAGGAAATTTTGAAGAAATATTCAAGATCACAAGGGGTCTGGTTAAAGTAAATAGGAAGAAATAGTTTTTGCTTCTGGTGTCATCAGAAGGAGAGTGCATTTTTACATGAATGAGATTTAAACAAAGCAAAAATGCTGGTGAATTTTGTTTTTGCCTGGCAAGTGGTTAATGTCTGGAGTGTACTGTCTGAGAATGTGCAGGAGGCAGGTTCAGTCAAACCATCCATGAAGGAGTTGAAAATTTAGGTACACCACGTCCACTGGGTCCCCATTGTCCACCTTGCTCATTTACCTCCAGTTTAAACAAGAAGGAAATGTATACTATGAAAAGCTGCACTAGGCATTTTTAGCTGCCCAAAATGGCTTGTGATAAAATTAATGTGTTTACAGTGGGGGAGGTTTTGAGATTGCATTCAGTAATCCAGAATGCAAATGGAAAATCAAATCATGATCTTGAGTGATGAAATACAAAAATGAGAAAGCAGTTAGTTTAGCAAGCTGGGCCATATCTGAGGTACTGGATTTAGTTTCAGCCACTTCAGGAAAAAGTGATACTGCATTGAGGCAAAAAGCGTGGTGCTGGAGAAGGACAGCTGGTCAGGCAGCATCTGAGGAGCAGGGGCGTTGACGTTTCGAGCGTAAGCTCTTTATCTGGAATTGTGCAATATCTCATCAGTTGCATGCATGACACTGTGACCTTGGTATAAAATCTGTGTCTTATGATCTGCCCTGCAGCCACCTGATGAATGAGCAACATTCCGAAAGCTAGTACTTCCAAATAAACCTGTTAGACTGTAACTTGGTGTTGTGTGATTTATAACTTTGTCCACCCCAGCCCAACACGGTACAGTCATTGTTAGATGTGTAGGTGATCTATACCTCAAAGTCAATGTAGCATATCACTTACATAAGAAACATTCTTCAATCTAGCACTGAAACACCAACTGATTCATGACCTACACCTTTTCCGAAACTAGTTTCAAATTCAACTCCCCCCTTGTGTGAAAAATGATTCCTGGCTTCTCTCCTGGCTAACATGCTCCAATTTTAAAACCACATCCCCCGTGTCCTGGGATTCCTTTCCTACCCATTTTAGAAGTTGTATGCATTCATGGCACCCAATTCTAATTCATGATCCGTGTTCCTGAGTTCTTATGTTTCAGGGTAGTTGCAGTAAACCATGTCCTCAAATAAAGGAATCTAGAACTTTCCAGCTCAGCGAGCGGACCTACATCCAGAGATGTCAGGAATCACACTTCACACAACGGAGAGTTGAATTGAACTCCTTTTTGGAAAAGTATAGATGATGAATCAGTTGATATTTTAGAATGAGATTGAAGAATTTTTCTTACGTAAATGATATGCTACATTGATTTTGAGGTATAGATCACCGACACATCTAACAGGACTGACTGACTGGGGTGGGACAAAGTTTAAAAATCACACCACACCAGATTCTAGTCCAACAGGTTTATCTGGGAGTACTAATTTTCCGAGCACTGCTCCTTCATCAGGTAGCTGGGAGCTGGATCATAGGACACAGAATCTTATAGCAAAAGATCTGTGTCATGCATGCGATTGATAGGATATATTGAATCAAGTTAAATTGTTGTTTATGTCTTTCATCTTTTGGAATGGGTTGCAGTTTCAAGTCACATTCTATAGATAACTTAAGGTGATGTCTCAGCTCAGACAACACATTAAAAGTGTGAAGTTAGAGTCTGTCTGTCTCTATCCCAATCTTGAGGCAGACTGGTTCTATTTTTAAAGTAGGAATTTATAAAATGCCACATGGATTGAGTGCCTGCAGATTGTGTGCTTTCTGAACAAATAGAATGTACCTGTAATTACAATTTGGCATCTCTCTCTCTCTCTCTCTTTCTCTCTCTCTCTCTCTCTTTCTTTCTTTCTCTCTCTTTCTTTCTTTCTCTCTCTTTCTTTCTTTCTCTCTCTTTCTTTCTCTCTCTTTCTTTCTCTCTTTCTTTCTCTCTTTACTTTCTCTCTTTCTTTCTCTCTTTCTCTCTCTC